>NW_028274838.1:1535386-1688924 GCF_037043125.1 Eumetopias jubatus | reverse complement strand
TCTACTTCTGGCCGTGGCTCCGCCCCCACCCGCCTACCCGCCCTCCCAGTGCATTCTCAAATTTTTTTCCTTGGTAGAGATTAGCATACATGTTTCTAAACATTAAAAACCCGGGGAAGTAGAGATAAGCATCTGAACTAGTTCTCTATTGATGCATATTAACAATTAGAAAAGCAGTGGTTTAAAGCAACCAACATGTGTTATCTTGCAGTCCTTTGGCTCAGGAGTTTGGAATGACGAGGGTGGGTTCTCTGCTCACGGAATTGGTCAGTAAGTCGTCCCCCACCTGAACAGGTCTGATAGTGACCTTGTAGTGGTTCTCTCTCCGAAGAGGGCCTGCCCTCAGCATCTCACTCCTCTGGGATCCTCTTCTCTGACCTCATTTCGATCTGTCATGATGCTTTCAGCTTAGCCAGGTAGCTTAGGAGGAATGCTAGAACTGTGGAACCCCAGACCTGATCTCCGCTGTCCCTTCTCCAGGAGGAGAATAAATGACAGAGGTCTTCATAAAGAAATGACCCCCATGAGGGCTGACATTCCCCAGCAATTAGAGCAGAGGAGGAAACCTACAGGCAAACGGAGGGCCTAAAAACCCAAATCATGGAAGCAGGACACAGATCAAGTAGGAGCCCTTCCCAGAAATGTCCCCATTCTCCATTGAAAGCCACTTTGGATGAAGGGTGTGAGCACTGGGTCTTTCAGAGTCTCCATCCTCGGCTCTTTGTTTAAAACAGGCTTTATCCATACGTGAGAATCTCCTTGGAGCTTTTGTCAGAAATGCAGATTTGTGGGCCTTATCCCCAGGGCATTCTAAGAGGCACACAGTGACTCTGATGGAGGTGTTCTTTAGCTCTGCAGCTGGTGCCCAGGGATGGGACCCCTGTCTGCTGCATGATACCCCATTTCCCGTCTAACATTCCAGTGGTCCATGCTGCCTTCTCGAAGTTATATTCTACATTCTCTATCATACACGAGATAAATATGCTCAAAGAGATAATTAAGTGATCCACAAAAGCATATGGGACATGTGGTGAAGCTGCTATTGGCATCTTGGACTGCTTTTCTGAAGGCTGTGCTTCTATTGCTTCAGCCCAGAACCGGGATTGGGTTTGAATGGAAAGATGGTTGGGACTGGAGATCAGTAAAAGCTCGTTATTGCTGGTAAATTTTATCTATCTGCTTCACAAGTATTTACTGAATGTTTCACCTGGCAGTCTCTCGGACGCACGGGGGACATGGGGTGAGCAGGCAGACCCAGTGCCAGCTCTCAGGAAAGAGAACTTTAGCACAGGAGTCAGATATTTTATAGATAATCATTGAAGTGCCTTTTATTTGTGACTATGGTAAGTATTATTTAATACTTTTGTGTTCTGTGATCCTAATCCCTGAGCCAGTGATGGAAAAGCTAATATAAGTAACAGAATTATATAATTGGGAGAAAAGATTGGTCCCCAGAAAGGCCTTTTTTTTAAGATTTTATTTATTTATTTGACCAAGAGAGACACAGCGAGAGAGAAAACACAAGCAGGGGGAGTGGGAGAGGGAGAAGCAGGCTTCCCGCCAAGCAGGAGCCCGATCCAGGACTCGATCCCAGGACCCTGCGGATCCTGACCTGAACCAAAGGCAGAGGCTTTATGACTGAGTCACCCAGGCACCCCAGAAAGGCCTTGTTTTTAACAGTGGAAATACCAACATTTGATCCAAAGTCTCCTGAAAATGAATTTTTTATTTTTAAGCTGAACTTTTAATTTTAGTGTTCCCTGAATTTCAAATGTGGGGTTCTCGAGGGTGTGTTCCGGAGCCTCCACAGGGAAGCTTGCAGCCAATGCCTGTGTGGGGGCACCGTTGCCACTAGGTGTTGAAGGTGTTTGGGCAAATCTCTTCACGTCTCTGGGCCTCAGCTTCCTCTCCTGTATGGTGAGGTTGTTATTCAAATTCTCCAAAGTGCCTTCCTGCTCAGTTTCTGTGAGTGTAGGAGGGTCTGAGGTGCCTGTTAAGCAGCCCTGGGGACTGCAGCTGAAACCTGACTTGGTCCCTTCCCTGTGTGTCTCCTGCAGGAGCCTGAGCTGAGCCCACACTGAAAACAGAGAACGGAGGGAGCAGATGGAAGATAGAAAATCAGCAGGTTTGGAGGATGAGAATAACCCTAGGAAGGACAAGACAATGGTGGAGCAGGTGGTTGCCAAAGGAGGTAAAAATAAGGACAAGTTGATTTCAGAAAAATCCAGGGAAACTGAGGAATGTATACAGCAGCATCCAACTCTGCAAGGAGCAGCCTGAGCTAGGCAAAGAGGTTGGAAGAGTAACTTCGTCCATGGTGAAACTGTGCACCTGCCGAGGAGCCCCAGAGGATGGATTGTGGTGGTTTATGCTGCTGGGAAGCACCGGTTCCAAGAGGAGGAGGATGTTACCACGAGGCTCTGCCCCAGACACCTAGCTCCGACTTGGAGCTACCCACACTGTAGGTGTCCTCCAAGAAAGTGTGTACTGAGAGGGATCAGTGATGTTTGGATAAGGGTTGGAGTTGTCCATTCTTACTGCAGATAGTTGTGCCCTAAGGTCAGGAAGGGCCAGGGTAGGGGACCCTTGCATCTGAAGCCACATGATTTTAATAATAATCTTAATAATGCTGCCTGGGTGGGCCTTGAATAAAAAGAGTAACGATCTACTCAGAAAGTGAAGTTTTAGGGAATATAATACATGAGTGGGGTCAAGTGTAGTGTAGTGGGAGGAAAGTTACTGCATTTAACAGCACCTAATGACTTCTGGGGAGACAAACTTGACCCTAATCATGGCTCTAGATGCCAAATAATGAAGCAAACCACTTACTTCCATTGGTAACAGAAACGGGAGACCCTTAATGCCCATAACAAGCTGGAAAGTTGCTCTGCCTGTTGGGTCATGCAAGAAAACTGATCACTTGAAATGTGTTTCAAGAAGGGGCTGGGTTGAGTTTGTGACAGTATGCCCTAGGTCTTGGAGAAAAAGGTTTGGGGCTTTGGAAGTTGCCAGTGAGCTGGCTCATAGTAACTTTACACAATCTTGGGAAAACATGTCTAGCAAAATTTTGGATTCATTGGACACTAAATATTTGGTCCATGATCTGCAATCATTCTTCACAGATTACCCTCTATTTGCTTGAGCGAAAAATGACTTTTCTATTCTTAGAAACACCAAGGGTGCGTGAGTGGCTCGGGCACTTAAGGGTCTGACTCTTGGTTTTAGCTCGGGTCATGATGTCGTGGTAGTGGGGTCAAGACCCATATTCGGCTCCATGCTCAGCACAGGGTCTACTTAGTTTCTTTCTACCTTTCCCTCCTCTCTGTTCTCCCAGCTCACACTTACTATCTCCAAAATAAATAAAATCTTTCAAAAGGAATGATGCGCCCCCAAATGCAGATTTAAACACCTCCTATGATGACTTTGATGAATAACAAGGTAAAGCAGCCTTTTTTTTTTTTTAAACAGAGAGCAGAATTGTAATTCAGGATGTCAGTGGAAGAGGCAAGTAACCTCCCATCATCTCAACATCTGAAAGTAAACAGGTAAAAGAAGGAATGTATAGAATTATATGTCATGTACACAATGACTGGTTCATTATAAACAAATTGGAATAAATCTATGTGTATATTGACTCGTGGGTCCTGTCAAAAAGGCAGAGCATTGGGAAAAACAAAAACAACAAACCGTCCTGAAAGTCATTTGGGTAATTGGACTTTAAAAAACTATTAGACAAACATTTATCAAACACATTTCAAGCTGTTTGTGAGCCACATTTTTGCCCTTCAAGAGTGAACTTTAGGAGAGACACCTAATACTGAGTGGATGCTTTGGTTTCTTTGAGACATGTCACCTGAGCCACTGGGAATGTGACCTTGTGAGTCACACAGCTGCGCGAGCTTTACCTGACAGGATGTTAAGTTCAGTGCCTAAAGAGTTAACATAAATATGCTACACACACCAATCTTTACTTTAACCAAAGATCATTTACTCTCTGTTGGGGGTATGAAGCTGACACAAAGGACTACAGATTCTGTTGCAGAATCAGGACCCGAGGCTTACAGACTGATGGGAGTGGACACCTACTTCCGATTTGGAGTCGGAGCCATTGTCTCCTAAGGCAACTGAGTCAGACAACCAAACATTCTTGAAGATAGGTACAGTACTTTGGAGAAATTGTACTAATCCTTTCAGTATGTTTGTATGTACATATATACACAAGTGTGTGTATCTTGATCTGTAGCTCTACATGTGTTTTATATGCAGCCACAGACACACACACACACACACACACACACACACACACACAGGTGGTTGGGAACCTGTGAGTATGTCATCACAAGCACACATCTGGGAAACGTCAGCACTGCCAGATACTGGTCAGATCCTTCTTCACTCATCACTGGCTGCACTTGTTCCCCTCACTTGACCTTGATTACGTAAACAGTTTGATATTGTCTCTGACCCTACAGGGGACTCATCTAGACATCAGCAGCCGACGTGCCTCGGACGGAACCCTTCTTACGCATTGTTTCTAGTTCTTTCTGAGTTTCATCCTCCATTCTCCTAATGTCTTCCATTGTCAGATCATTCCACTTGTCAATCCAACAAAAAAGCTGGCGATGAAGTTTGTAAATATCCTTTTCTCTTGCTTCTGAATGAAGTTTTCTACTTTGCTTTGCAGTCCCCACCACTTGAATTTGATGGTCACCAGCTTGTAGGCACACATCTGAGGACAGTCAGAGTTGTTTGCCAGCTCCTTCTTCCAGTTGGGTCCCAAAGGCCCTCTCTTGGTCTTGACTGACTGGAATAATGCTGGGTCTTCATCAGCTTTGTAGTCTGCTGGTTCAACTTGACTTCGATCTGCAATATCTATGCGGACAATTTCAACAGTTTTCCATGCGTTCGGATCTAAACCGTGTACATTTTCTAATGTTCCCAAGTCTGGTTTGTGCCATGTTTCAATTTTAATGAAGAAATCATCTTTCATATATACACTCGTTACAACTGAGGCATAATGGTTTGTTCTACAGTAGGGGTATGCGTTCCAGGCTTCCTCGTGAAACAGCAAGGAGCCCTCCGGAGCAATCATCCTGACGAATGCAGGAACTTTGCTCCTGAACAGAACATGGCAAAACCACACGGAATTCCTTAATCAGCACCATCTTCCCGGAATCCCCTCACAGCTACCGCCACTATCACCACCACCGCCGCTGCTACCGCCCCTCACGGCGCCTCTATACACAGGTTTTTGATCTTGAGAGTCACCATCCTTACTCCGCATTGGTCAAGGGTCAACCTGTATCTCTATTTACAGAGGACATGCTCCTAAAGATAGAAAAACCTCAAATCATCCACACACAAAAATATTAGAGTCCATAGACTCATTCCGTAAAGTTGCAGGGTACCATATATACAAAATCAGTTGTGTTTCTATGCACTAGCAATGAACAATCTGAGAAGGAAATTTAGAAAGCAATTCTATTTACAATGGCACACAACACAGTAAAAGTGTCAGGTGTAAATTCATTCAAAGAGAGCAAGACTTGTTCACTGAAAAGCATAAGAAGCAATGGTTCTGCGAGAGATGAAAGACCAAATGGGGGGAAAAAAACAACTGTATGCATGCACTGGAAGATTTAATATCATTCATATGGCAATACTATGCAAATAGATCTACAGAGTCAATACAATTCTATCAAAAATTTTTCTTCTGCATTTTCTAAATTCTGTCAATACCTTGTAGTATATTTCCTTTCAGACGTTGTAGTTTTCATCTCTTAAAGATAGAGAGGGTGTTGTTTATATTTTCTATTTCTCAGTTTAACATTTACAACTGATGGAAAACTTATACTAAAAGCTTTCATATCCTTCTCTGGCGGTTCTCACATGTGTCAGCTCTGGATTATTTTCCGATGACGGATCTGGCTCCTGATTAGGGGTCATTTTGCCTGGGAGAGCTCCAGGTCCTGTTCCCTCTACTGCTTTCAAATGATTGCCCCCTGACTTGCTGGCCTTTCCTCCCATGGAGGCCCTGAGCAGGACCTCACTGCAAGCCACACCAGGGACCCTGCACAGCTCTGGTTAGGTGACTTTCCTCAGACCAGCTGGTTGTCCCACATCACCTTTCCCTTTTATTCCCCAGGAATCCCAATTTGGCTGGTAAAATACCTGGCGCTTTCTATTTTTTAGGTTAAGCAGGCAGTGTGTCTCTTTGCCTGTTCCAGCTCCTAGAGGCCCCTCCTCCATGCTCAGCCCCAGCCCCAGCCCCAGCAGGCAGAGTCCTCCTCACACAGCCTCCTTCTGACCTCTTCTCTGCCTCTTTGTGTTTTAAGACCCCCTTGTCATTGCAGGGCGCCGCCTGGATAATCCAGGATCATCTCCCCATCTCAAGGTCCTTAACATAAGCACCTGTGCAGGGTCCCTTTTGCTGCAGGATGGAACATGTGCACAGGTTCCTGGCATTAGCCTGGGCAGCTCCTAGGGAGGGGGCATTATTCTACCCAGCAGCACACTATTGATCTCAGGTGACAACTAAAGTTGGACGCCCCCTCTCCACCCTCCAATCTTTTCTAATTTAAACATTCCGGGAAAAGTAAACCACTACCTCAAGGCGCAAGCAAGACAAGGCAAATCAGAACCCTAGGGCGCTCCATCCATGACCATACAATTGCCCAAATCTCTTCAAAGTAGTCTGTTTAGTTTTCCAGACCTGGCTATTTTCCCTCCAAAGGCCGACCTGACTGCAGAAATCCCCTCCAGGGGGAAGCGCCCAGCGGTGGAGGGAGGGCAGGCGGTGGCAGAGTGGGGAGCCTGGGACCCCACTAACCCCCTGCTGAGAACTCTGAGCCTGGTTTAAGGGAGCAGAAGCAGTGGTCCCCTTTGGCCCTGCCCTCAACAGCGGGATCCTTGGGCGTCTCCCCGCGAAGCCACGAGGGGGCGCGCCGTCCCTGTCCTAGGAGCCCTCCTGGGGAAGAAGCAGGCCCTGGGATGTGTTCAGCGCGTGGAGTGTTGTGGGCTGGTGTCAGCCCGAGGGCCCAGGGGTTGCGGACTTTTGGTCCTCCCCTCCCCCCCGCAGTGTCCAGGCCTGGGGGAGGCTGTGGGGACTGGTTTGAACTGTACAGGTGCAGCCATGGCACTCGGTGTCCTCCAACCAGGGTCCGAAGGGAAAGAGAGAGAGAGCTAGAGAGAGCAAGAGAGAGTTGTATCTGCTCTTCGCGGGCTGTTGGAAAGTCCTCCCTCATGTTTCTCTCTGGCTGGCACAGCCTTCCCTGGGCTGGGTGGGGGGGGTTGTGTAGGGTTTGGGGGGCCATAGCTGCAGGGAGAGGAAAGAGTGGTAACCAATTCAGGAGACAGAGGAGACTGGGCAGGTGAGGAAGGAAGCCAGGGCACGGGAAGGGAGAAGGGGAAGGGGGACTGGAGGAGGAGAAGGAGGAACACCAGTACTGAAATCCAAGTTGGGAGGGGAGCTGGGGGGCAGGGAGATGGGGTGGGGTTGGGGACTGAGGCGAAGCCCTTGACTTCACGGACGGGGCGTGTCTGATGCAAACCAGGCAACATGGCGGTGGGGTTCTGCAACTTAGAATTCGTGGGGCTGAGGAGGTAGCAGCGCTGTTGCGTCCATCCTATTCGGAAGCGTCGTGTGGAGGGTGAGGATGCTTGCGACAGGAGTGGGTGCCGAGGGTGTTGGGGTGCGCCTAGGCGAGTGAGCCTGTGTGTCCGGTGGAAGGGGGGTGAGACTGGTGTGGGGCGGAGGCGGAGGGAGTCACACTTACCCGGCAGGGGAGACTCCGGGATCAAGCAGGTGGTTTTCCCAGGGGAGGCCCTTCCATCATACCAGGGACATGCTGACCCCCGCGATTTCCCCGAGTATGGACAACTCCTCTGCATTATTTGTGGCAGTGGCAGTGGGGGGCTGCTTTTGCTCTTTCACCTGTTGTTGGTTGTTTAAGAATAGCCTTTGTTTTCTTATTCATTTTTCTGTTTGTTTGTTTTGTCTTTTCCATGACTTTGGCTGATGACATGGGCTGAAGAGGAAGCTCACTCAGGGGACACCAGGACCCTGAAGAAAACACCTCTGCTTTTAAGGGCTGCTTTCTTGAGAATCTGGGTTTGGCTGTTTCTCAATCAAAAGCATGCAGGACAGTTTCTGTCCACTGGTCATACATCCCACCTTGGCTGTCGGGGTTTTTTCTGTTTTTCGCAGAGCAATTTCTCTGCTTATATTTCAGTATGTGGTTTGCAGTCCCTGATCCAGCAAAGGTGCTTTCTTTTCATTCCCCAGGGAACAGGGGTTTGCATCCCTTCTCCTTCCTCCCTCCCCTCCCCACCTATCCCCCCAGGCACCCTGCAAAGCCTCACCCAATCCCCAGACTCAGTACCCTTGATTAGGCCACTTGGTAGCCTACCTAGTATAGCCTTGCTCCAGAGGACCCTTCCGAGACTAGAGAGGGTCCGGCTTGATGTACTGTTTATTTATTGTAAGTTTATTTGTTGAAGTAATCCCTACACCCAAAGTAGGGATAGGGCTCATGAAGCCAGATGGAGACTCCCCTGCTCTCCTGACTGAGCCAGCCAGATGCCCCCTGACAGGCTTTTAAAGAGGCACCTCTGTGTACTCACAAAGAACCCGCTGGGTTTGGCACCACAGACCTTTCCCAAACAGCAGGTTAGCTCTAGGACAAAGGGCCGTGGGCCTTCTGCAGCTCTTGGGCTCAAGCCAAAACTGTCCCTACTGATGTACCTGCATTGCTTTGTCAAACTGAGCTTGAAGGGGTTTCTGGCTTCAGGCTTTCACCAGAGCTGGTGTTTTTTTCTCTACTCCCTAAAGGCCTCTATTCAGAATCTACAACTGAGGGTCTTCCAACTTTGATTTTCACTTAGGGGAGCCACACCAACTGGGACTCAGCAACGGGTTACTCTTCTGCCAGAAACAATTAAACAAAAGAGCAACAGCGTCACACAAGATGCGCGAAGTGGAGATTTCCAAGATCCTGGGCATCAGGCAAAGGGGACAGCCATCCCGGACACATGGCAACACAATGGTGAGCAGAGCCCTAGAGCTGCTCAGAGGTACTGGCTCTAGAGAGTTTCCAAGCAAGGCACTGGGGGGAGGGGAACTTGAATAGGAGCCCCATGGAGCTCCTGGAATTGAGGACACTGATCTGAGAGAACCCAGGACTGAGTCTCAGGGAGGACAGAGCTGCAGGAAGTCACCTAGCCAGAGCTGTGGAGGGGCCCTGGGGAGGCATGGACAGCAAGTCAGGGGGTAATCCTTTGCACAGGGCCTGGTGCTCACACGGTGCTGGGAATAGTGCCTGTGTCCAACAGATAGACTAAGCAAAAGTAACCCTCTTAATTTGTGAGGAATAGGGTGGAAGACAGGGGGAGGGCTTGCTACAGTACCTGGAACTCATGGTGAGTCCTCCACGGAGCCCTGCTCTGGGCCACTGAACTATGCATTGAAGCAACAGCAGAAATGTTTCCAAGTAACTTCAGTGCATCCCTGAACAAAGCTCAATATTATAGAAAACACAAAAATATCCAGCAAACAGCAAGGTAACATTCACAGTGTCTGGCGTTCCATCCAACAGTTTGAGGTATGCAGACAAAGGGGGGAAATGAGCCCTCCTGAAGAGATGGATCACTCATCTGAAAATGACCCAGAGCTGACAGCAAGATGGGAATCACCAGAGCACAAGAAAGCATTTGTTCTAACTGCATCCCATTGGTGAAAACATTCAGCAGATACATGGAAAATGTTAAAAAAAAAAAAAAAAAGGACCCAATCTCACATGAAGAGATGAAAACCACAATGTCTGAAAGGAAATGTACTGCAAGGGGCTGATGGTGATTAGGGAAGGCAGAAGAAAAACGTTCAATAGGAATCCAAAAGAATCTGCAGATCCTGCTGTTGCCTTCTGAACCACCTTAACCATTCCAATCCATGAACACAGGATGTCTTTCCACTTGTTGAGGTCTTCCTTAATCTCTTGCAGCAATATTGTGTAGTTTTCAGTGTACAGGTTTTGTGCCTCCTTGACTCAATTATTCTTCGATACCATTCGGGTGGGTGCTGTTGTCCATGGAATCGTTTTCTTAATTGACTTTCCCGGTGTCCATTCCTAGGTTATAGAAACACCTGATTTGTCTGCCTTGTACGCTGCAACTCTGCTGAAATAGGTTATGGACTCTAATAGTCGTGGTTTCTGTGTGTGTGTATTTGGTATTTTTCTGTATACAGGAGTATGTCATTTGCAAATCCAGATACAAATTGTCCCTTGAAGAACCTGGGGGTTAGGGGTACAGAGTCCCACAATTGAAAATCTTTGTATAACATTTGAGTCCCAGAAAACATAGCTACTAATAGCCTACTGAAGTCTTACAGATAACAAAAACGGTTGATTAATACATATTTTGTGGGTTACTTGAATTATGTACTTTATTCTTTTGATACAGTGAGTTAGAGTGAAAATATCATTGAGAAAATCATAAGGAAGAGAAAATGTATTTCTACATTTGTACTAGACTGTATTTGTAAAAGAAAAAAAAAATAATCAACCCATGAGTGGACCGACATTGTTCACTAAAATTCAAAGCCATGTTGTTCCCCAGTCAACTATAGTTTTATTGCTTCGTTTTCAAATGTTTTCCCCTCACCTTCAGGTTTTTAAACAATTGAGTCATAACTGATTCCCCATGTGAGATCAGTTTCACATGGCAACACAGGGATTGGACGACTCTATAAATTATGTTAGGCTGATTACTAGTGTAGCTACCCTCTTTCACCTCGCAGAGCTGTTACTGCACCACCGACTACATAATATGAGATCTGTCCTCTAACATTGTTTTTAAATCTTCACTGTGGATGATGTTTTGACAGAGTATAGGTTTCTATGCCCTCCCCTCCCCCCACCACTACCATGGGCCGCCTTTGGACTTTCCAGAGAGGAGCAGTGACATGTAGGAAGTCCCTATTTTAGGCCACTGCAGCCCCTGATCTTGGACCAGGATGCTCAGCCAGGGCCAGGGAAATATGGATTAGCAGGAACCCTTCTTTGCAAGCCCAGCTCCAATGTGAAGGACCAGAGTGCCTCTTCTAGCCTCCTGCAGGGATGGTTCAGCACCCAGGAGCTGGCCCTACATAGAGGGCCAGAAAAGGGCAGATTCCCCTAAACGCAGACCAAGTGTTCCATTTCGACTCAGAAGAAGGTGAATAGCAGCACAGGTTCTTTTCCCTATGCTGAGCTTCCACGGGGGGAGCCTCAGTGCCACTGCAGGAGGGAGCATCAAAGGGAACCTTTGGATGTTAACCTAAAGCTTAGTGCTTAGAGCCCACCCAGGGGACCAAACCTACTTAAGATCCATCCAGATCTTGCCAGCAGCTTCCATGGGTCCTGCAGCCTTCACTTCCTTTAGGAATCTCCAGCCAGCTGGTGCCCTATCTTTGCTTGCTTCCCCCTGGTGTCCTTGGGCCACCTGAAGGTCTGTTCCCTTAAGTAGTCTGCCGCCTGGTGGATTCCGGGGGAACTGCCAGGGCCTGAGGCTGAAGGCACAGTCACTGAACCCCTGACTCCAGCTGGGAGGTCAGAAACCAGGCTCTGAGCCACCACCTGCTGGGACTCCAGGATGTGGCCCCTCACCAGGCAGTGTTTGCCTGGGGACCCCAGGACCCACTGATGTGCGAGGGTCGCCTTCTTTCTTTTTTTTTTAGGTGAAATTGACATACAATAAATTTCACCCATTGTCAACAATGACAGAGTTGTTCAGCTAGTGCCCTAGTTTGTTTCAGAGGCTTCCTTCACCTTCCCACACTCCCTCCAGCCCCTCTGCAGACAGTCTCCGCTCCCTCCTCCAGCCCCAAGCAGCACTGATTTGCTTTCTGTCTCTGTGCATTGCTCCTTTCTGCACATTTTACATAAGCCGAATGAGACAGTCTGTAGTTCTTGGTGACTGGCTTCTTTCACTTAGCATCCTTTTGAGGTTCCTCCATGCTGTAGCTTGGATCAGATTTCTGTGCCTTTTGTTGCGGAATAGATGCCATGGTACACATAGGAAACATTTGGTTTGTCCATTCACCAGCCGATGGCCCTTTGTGTTGCTGTCAGTTTTTGCCCATTGTGAATAACGCTGCCCGGAACATTTCTGACTGAGACTTGAGCGGACATATGTTTTTATTCTCTCAGATAGATTCCTAGTTGTGGAATGGCTGGGTCCTATGGCAAGCTTGTGCTGAACTCTTAAGAACTCTCAAAGTGGCTTCTGCAGGAGCTGTTATATTTTACGTTGCGACCAGCAATATAGGAGGGTCCAGTTTCTGCTCATCCTCAGCAACACTTGGTATCGTCTTTGGGACGTAAGCGCACTAGTTGGTGTAAAATGGTACCTGGTTTTCCTTGCATTTCTTTGAGAACTAATAACATATTACTAATAACATTGATTATCTTTTTATGTGTCTCCTTTGGTACATGTGTATTCGACTCTTATACTGGCTTAAACGAGTGTGTTGCTTCTGCCCATTGAGTGAGTTCAAAGTCCTCTTGTCTCTCGTGAACGTGAGTCCCCATTGGGTATTTAATCCACAAATATTTTCTCCTAATCAGTGGCTTCTCTGTTTCTTTTCTCAGTGGCAATGTTTGATGCAAAAAACTTCTTCATCTTCAATTTTCTCTTACGTATCGTGCTCTTGCCGTAGTGACTTAGAACTCTTTGCTTACTGTGAATTCCTGACCATTTTCTCCCATGTAGTCCTCTTGCACAATAGTTTTGGCTCTTATACTTAGATCTGTGACCATTTTGAGCTCATTGCTGTGTAAGTTGTGATTTCCAGCAACAGCTGTGGGGGAGCTTTGTCCCGACAGGTTTAGGAGAGCCTAGGGGACACTTGTGTTTCAGAGTTAGTCTCCCCTGGGCCAGGAATGGAGATTTCACCCTGCTGCACCTGTTAGTGAAAGGCTGAGTGCCTTTGGGGAGGGGAGATACATGGGGCTGTGGTCATATACGGCATGTACTCCCCGTTCTCTGGGACTGGGTACAAAGGAGCTCCAGGAGCCCCAGGGCAGTCCTGCTCACAGGTGCCTTTAGAGGCAGAAACACACTGAGAGCAGGAGAGCATAACACAGAAAAGACCCCAGGGATCCCAGCGGATCTGGGTTGGGATCCTAGAGGGTCTTCTATGGATGGGCACATTTTCCATGTATATGCCCTTCTATGGGTGGGTGGGAAAGAGGACTCGCACACAGCCGGAACTCAGGAAACATGCCCAGAAGGAGTGGAGCGGATTGAAGGCATGTCCCACAGTTTGCAGTATTTTTCCAACATGAAAATCATGGTATTTGCCTGCATCAAAGGTGCTGGGGGGACACATGCTGCCTCGGTCAGTAGAGCGTGCAACTTTCATTTCAGGGTCATGCATTAGAGTCCCACGTAGGTGATGGAGCCTAGCTGAAATTAAAAAATAATAATAATAAATAGAAAACGAAGAGGTGCATGCTTCAGGAATCAGAATTACTCCCCCTAAGGTAAGGAGGGGGCATCTACCTTGGTCCTTGCAGTTCAAGAGCCATTCTGAGCACTACAGAATCCTAAATGTAGATTAACCTAGAGAACCTACACTTTTAATATTTGTTGGGTTTCCCCTGTGTGGTTAGAGGTCCACTGGCAGACAAAAGTTGACATGCTGAGCACAGAAGCGGACCAAGAAACAGACTATTACCTGGATGCACCACATTATTCTCCGTCCTCACTGCAGTCTCCCTGGAAATGGGAATGGGCAATCGAAATGCCTGGTATTCAACACAGGTTAAGAAAAAATGGAAAGTTTGGGTTAACAGTTTAAATTATTGTGTCCTCAGATTGACTTTGATGGCAAGTGGGGACTCTGTTGCACGTCTTCTAGGTTCTGCAGGTGGAAATGAGGGGCTAAGGGACAAACTAATTATACAACTCAGAATAACTTTGGTAACTTAGTATCTTCACACTTCACACAGTTTTCTTTCATTTTGACTGATCCCATAGTCTCAGGCTTGAGTCTAAACACATTTGTACAAGGAAGGTGATATCAATACCACACCTAAAATCTGTACCGCTAAATGTTGTAGTGCTTATTCCTAATGGTACTTTAGGCTTGTTTCTAACTGCCTGTAGCTACGTTACGGCTGACTCTCAAGGCAGCCCATTCTAACCATGTGTGCACTTCTCTTTGGCCCCACCACCAGGTGAAGCAGTGCATCTGAGCTGTCTCCATCGCTGGGGGAAGGATGTAGGTCAGATAGGTAATAAAGAGAAAGGGGGACTGGGGTGCAGCAAAAAGAAAGCATGCTTATGTGTGGGTTGATTCCAGAGAGGACCATTGCATTGCTTTTTAAAATTTTTTAATTTACTTATTTGAGAGAGAGTACTTGAGATATCAGGAGCGGTGGTGGGGGTAGTGGAAGAGGAACAGAGAGAAGCTGACTCACCACTGAGCAGGGAGCTGGACATACGGGCTTATCCCAGGACCCTGGGATTCTGACCTGAGCCAAAGACTGACACTTAAACAACTGAGCCACCCAGGTGCGCTTTAAAATAATTTTTAAACTAATCTGGTCCACTTAACATAGGCATTGTATTAGTTTCACATAAGGTCATGGTATTTATTTTGTATTTCTTTTTTAAATATTATTTATTTATTTAGAGCAGGGGTGATGGGCAGACGGAGAGGAAGAAAGAATCCCAAGCTGACTCTGCACTGAGCATGAAGACTAAACTGGGGCTCAATCGCATGACCCTGAGATCATGACCTGAGCTGAAATCAAGAGTCAGACGCTGAACCGAGAGAGCCACCTTGGTATTTCTAAGAATGATATGTTTACCTTTCTCTCTGAAATAGGCACTGAGTAATGAGCAAGGCGGAGAGAAACCATAGTACCCATAGGCGCCAAGGTCAGATTGCCCAAAATGTACCACAATGGCATATTTGGGGGAAACAGAATGCCACAACGACCACTGGTGCATGTTCATTCAGACTCCAAGATCTCTGAGAAAACTCGAGATTGCAGGGTTAAAAATAACCTGAAAGGATCAGAGTGAAATGCCCTTGGGATGTGTGTGGTCTGATCTAAAGTACACAGCAGAAGATGTTTTGTAGATAGGAAGCCAGCTGTAAACAGCACACTGTGCATTCCCTTTTTTGTTTTCTTATCCTGTGTTAAAGACCGAGTACAATGCTGTTTACAATTAATTGATCACAGCCAGTTGCAGATTTCTTTATTCCTTCTCCACTGCCATTGCTTCACTTGACTAACCCTGTGTACGTGGAAGATGCGCCTTACTAAGCCCCTGCTGTAAATCATTATAGTACTATATCACTGTAGAAGGTATATTAGATTATGGAAAATAAACCTCAGGACCTCGGGCTGTTTGCTTGGGGTCCCCTGTGCCTCGCTATACTGTCGTCTCTTTTTCTTTTTTTAAAAGATTTTATTTATTTATTTGAGAGAGAGAATGAGATAGAGAGAGAGTGAGCATGAGGGGGGGAGGGTCAGAGGGAGAAGCAGACTCCCTGCTGAGCAGGGAGCCCGATGCGGGACTCGATCCCTGGAATCCAGGATCATGACCTGAGCGGAAGGCAGCCGCTTAACCAACTGAGCCACCCAGGCGCCGCGGTAGTCTCTTTTTCTCAGTTCCTTCGCCACCCCAGGTCCCCGACTCTCTGAGGTCGACAATATTGATTATTTTGAATTGAAGCTACCCAAAAAGAAACTGGTACCAGGATACTCAAACCCTCCTCTGTCTCCCTGAAAGCAGGAAACCAATCTCCCATATGAAAAAGGCACCCCCTGTACTAAGAAGTAAAAAGACATCCTTCTCACCAGGGTTTCTAAATTCGGTCTAGACACTCTCTAAATTAAAACTCCCCCAAATCCCTGAGAAATGTATTTTCTCCTTGTCTAAAATGCATAAAAACTGTCTGCCTTAATACTTTATATTTCTTTAAGGGTCTCCATTTCAATATCCGTTCTCCATGCGTATTCAATGTCTCAGTGAAACTTAATTCTTACTTAAGCTGGGAGACCAGGACAGGTAACAGAGGAACTTCTCCTTCCCTGCATACCTTTTTTGTGATCCTAATATCTTAGCCAATGATTTGTAAAGGAAAGAAGTAACAGAATTATATACCTGGGAAAAAGATTTGTCCCCAGGAAGGAATTTCTGGTATTTTTAACAGTGGAAATATCTACATTTGATCCAAAGTCTCCTAAAAAGTATTTATTTTTAAGTTGAACTTCTAATTTAAGTGTCCCCTGAAATTCAGATGTGCCTTCCCAGAGGGTACGTTAGGAGACTCCACAGGGAAGCTCGCAGCCAAGTCCTGTGTGGGGGCCGTGCTGCCATCAAGTGCTGAAGGAGTTTGGGAAAATCTCTTCATCTCTCTGCGCTCAGCTTCCTCATATGTAAGATAAGGTTGTTATTCAAATTCTCCACGGTCCCTTCCTGCTCAGTTTCTGTGAGTGCACAAGGGTCTGCGGTGCCTTTGAAGCAGCCCTGGGGACTGCAGCTGAGACCTGACTTGGTCCCTTCACTGTGTGTCTCTTGCAGGAGCCTGAGCTGAGCCCACACTGAAAACAGAGAACAGAGGGAGCATTTGGGAGACAGAAAATCAGCAGGTTTGGAGGATGAGAATAACGCAAAGAAGGACAAGGCAATGGTGGAGCAGGTGGTTGCCCAAAGGAGGTAAGAAGAAGGACAAGTTGGGTCCAGAAAAATCAGGGGAAACTGAGGAATGCATACAGCGGCATCCAACTCTGCAAGGAGCAGCCTGAGCTGAGCAAGGAGAACGAGGAGAGTAACTTCGTCCACGGTGAACCTGTGCACCTCCCGAGGAGCCCCACAGAATGGATCGGGGTTGGTTTGTACTGCAGGGAAGCACCAGTTCCAAGAGGAGGAGGAGGAGGAGGGGCACCTGGGTGGCTACATCTTTAAGCGTCTGCCTTCAGCTCAGGTCGTAATCTAAGGGTCCTGGGATCGAGCCCCGCATGGGGCTCTCTGCTCGGCGGGAAGCCTGCTTCTCCCTCTCCCGCTCCCCCTGCTTGTGTTCCCTCTCTCGCTATGTCTCTCTCTGTCAAATAAATAAAGAAAATCTTAAAAAAAAAAGAGGTGGACGATGTGACCATGAGGTTCTGCCCCAGACCCCTAGCTTTGACCTTGGAGCTCCCTCACGGTCGATGTTCTCCAAGTAAGTGTGGGCTTAGAGGGATCAGTGATGTTTGGATAAAGGTTGGACTTGTCCATTCTTACCACAAAGAGTTCTACCCTAAGGTCAGGAAGGGCCAGGTTAGGAGACCCTTGCCTCTGAGGCAGTGATACCAATTATATTCTTCTGAATTTATGGTTGTCAAAGACTTTACACACCTTTGTCTTGACCGTGTGTTGAGTGTTTCATTTTCCTTAGTCTCTGTTATGAACTTGGAATTCTGACATCAATAAGATTTCACAGAGGAGGTCAAAGCAGTGAGAGGAAGAATGCAAACAAAATCTTGTAGCTCAGCGCCCCTGGGTGGCTCAGTTCATCGAGAGCCTGCCTTCAGCTCAGGTCATGATCCCAGGCTCCAGGGATCAAGCCCCATTGAGGGGGGTGGCTCCCTGCTCAGCAGTGGAGTCTGCTTCCCCCTGTCCCTTCCCCAGCTGTTCTCTATCTTTCTCTCTGTCTCTCTCTCACTCTTGCTTTCTCCCTCACGCTGTCTCTCAAATAAATATATAAAATCATTTTAAAAACTGTTGTAGCTGTCCTAACCTGGGGTATGGTGGCAGTGCAGAGGATGGAGGGGGGAGGGGGCTAGGCCGAAGACATCTCTTCCTACTGAGAGAACCATTGAGAGGAATCCAAGAGGACAGTCCCTCTTCACCAGAGCTCACCACAGGGGAGTGTCATGGGGCATTGAGAGTGTAGGGCAGGCTCCTCTGGAAGGAAGGGTATTTGTTGCCTCCTGGAAGAAAGCAGAGAGCATTCGTGCATGTATTTGGGACAGGAATGTAGTTGAGATTAGAAATTTGCCACCCCCTTTATCAGATCCATGAAGGAGTGTCTCTGAGAGCTTCCTCAGTGCTTGGTTTGGTCCTAGGAGTCATGAGTACAGAGATGAGTAAAACATTATCCCAATTGTCGTGGGGCTCTCAGTCTAGTAACCAGAAGTCATGAAAAGTGTAGTGGTGGTGGATTCCTTGGAGGAAGTGGCCAGTGCTGCCTGGGGATGGCCTGGTCTCCCTCCGTGTTTTCCAACAGCTGGATGACCTGTCCTGACCCAGGGACCCTGGGCCTCAACTCAATTTCAGCCTCTCAGGACACAGCCAACACCTAGGTTCCATGTAAACCCAAAGCAGTCAACACTATGAAGGTCTGCAGAGGAAACTGCTGGTATCAGTAGCTCCCCACTTTGTCTTGGCCAACTGGAAAATAGAGGCGAGTTCATTAAGTCTTGTAGGGTCATCCTTGCCCTAATGATCAGGGATTAGTCTTTCTCTCTGTTAAGTGAAATACTTTCTAGCTTCAGTATTCTCTCTCCACTTAAAAACTTTGGAACTATTGGCTAAAGTATAGATCAAGTAGCTACAGTGAAAAAGGGGTAAAGCAACTTCCAAGCTGCAGTGAGAATGCGCAGAAACTCTTATACTGAATAATAATCGGACAAATCACTTTTAAATTGCACAAAAGGTTTATACAGTAATTCTGGAATAGACAATGTAAGTCTGTCGCTTTCTCCTTCTTCTTAACATTGCTTTGATAATTTAAGATCATTTCCATTTCCATATAAACATTTGGATCAGCTTAGAAATACTTACTAAAATGTCTGCTAGAAGGTTGATTGGCATTGTATTAGATCTTTTGATCAATTTGGGAAGAATTGTCCTCTAACCATAATGAGTCTTCCAATCCACCACAAATTTTATCTCCCCATGTATTTAGTTCTTTAATTTCTGGAAGTAGTGCTCTGCAGTTTTCAGTGTAATGTTCTGACACATATTGTGTCTGATAAGACAATGCAATAGGAAAACTGGTCAAAAGACTTGAAGAAGAAATGCTTCACAAAAGAAGATACACAAATGGCCAAAAAGCACTTGAAAAGATGCTCCACTTGAAACCATTGAAAAGCATGAAGTTGAACATAAATCAAAAGGGATTCACTAATGTCTCTGCAAGGCTCCATCTTAAACTAAGTAACCTTTTCCTTCTCTTCTGCAAACCTCTGCTCCTCCCTTCTAAGCCTTTTGTTTCAGGAGCCTGGTACCACCCTAAAGACAGGATGAAGGAGGCTGGCAGCATGCACACAATTTCTGTCAAAATAAAACACCCCCCCGCCCCTTCCTTCAGGGGGAGGGGACTTACAGTTTTTGAGGGCCTTGGACTGTTCTAGCCCCCTGTGCCCCGAAAAGCAATAAAGCTATTGTTCCTCAATATTCCAAACTCTGTCTTCGTCTTATATTTTGGCTCTGAAGCACAGAGGTCAGTTTTCGACGGTACACTCAGCCATTGGGAAGATAAATTAATACTACAGTGAGTTACCATTACACAACCATCCCCGTGGCTAAAATTACGAAGACCGAAAACATATGTGGTGAGGATGTAAAGTAACTAGACGTTTCATACACTTGTGGGAATGAAAAATGGTCCAACCACCGAGAAAAGCTGAACCACAGATAAACATTTACCAATCACGTGAACGGCCATTCCTCTCCTAAGGATTTACACAATATGGCCACACAGCAAACTGCACATGAATATTCATCATAGCTTTATTCCCCATGGCCAAACCCAGGAAACTGCATAGATGGCCATAAATAGGTGAATGTACAGACCAAATATATCCATACAGAGGAATACTCCTTAGCAATGAAAAATTCTGAACTGGTGATCCATTAGTAATATGGATAGATATAAGAATCCTTAGGCTGCACGGAGGAATGTAGGCATAAAAGAGTTCCATTTCCATAACGTGGTTAAAAATCAAGCCGTCTTTGATGCCAGTGGTTGCCTGGGGCTGAGGGTGAAGGCAGTGAGAGACTTCAATGGATCCACCCAAGGGAAGCTGTGAGGTAGAAGAAATGCCCTGTGTCCTGAATGGAGCAGTAGTTTCAATTGTATGTACATCTGTGAAAATGCATTTAGTTGTACAGTTTATCTTTTTTAATTTTTATTTGTTGAGAAAGCACTCACACTGCATCCTCTCTCTCTTACCCTCCAAAGGAGGAGAAGAACGATCATCAGTGGCAATGGGCAGCTGTGGAAACAACACCTAAAATCACGTTCATGCTCAGGAGAGAACAATGTGCCTCCTCCTTGAGGTTTCAGGTCCTCTACACGTTCAGAGAAAATTCTCTAGTAACAAACTGTAGAAATGAACTGGAGGGTATTATGCTAAGTGAAATTAAGTCAATCAGAGAAAGACATGTATCCTATGACCTCACTGATAGGAGGGATTCTTAATCTTAGGAAACAAATTGAGGGTTGCTGGAGTGGTGGGGGTGGGAGGGATGGGGTGCCTGGGTGATGGGCATTGGGGAGGGTATGTGCTATGGTGAGCGCTGTGAATTGTGTAAGACTGATGAATCACAGACCTGTACCTCTGAAACAAATAATATATTATATGTTTAAAAAAAGAGAGAGAGAGAAGCTAGTAGGAAGGGAAAAATGAAGGGGAGGAAATCGGAGGGGGAGATAAGCCATGAGAGAAGATGGACTCTGAGAAACAAACTGAGGGTTCTAGAGGGGAGGGGTGGGGGGATGGGTTACCTGGTGATGGGTATTAAAGAGGGCACATTCTGCATGGAGCACTGGGTGTTATGCACAAACAATGAATCATGGAACTCTACATGAAAAACTAATGATGTAATGTATGTTGATTAACATAACAATAAAAAATTTTAAAAAATAATAAAAAAGAGAGAGAGAAGCTAGTAGGAAGGGAAAAATGAAGGGGAGGAAATCAGAGGGGGAGACGAACCATGAGAGACGATGGACTCTGAGAAACAGAGGGTTCTAGAGGGGAGGGGGTGGGGGGATGGGTTAGCCTGGTGGTGGGTATTAAAGAGGGCAGCATTGAAGGGAGCACTGGCTGTTATAGGCAAACAATGAATCATGGAACACTACATCAAAAACTATTGATGTAATGTATGGTGATTAACATAACATAATAAAATAAAATTAAAAGAAAGAAAGAAAGAAATGATCTCTGAAAGTACAGCCTTAATTGTACACTTTAAAGGGATGCCGTCTACTGTACCTAAATTATACCTCAGCAACATTCATGTAATAATCTACTATATTTCTCTATACTAGCAGTGAGCATTTAGAAAATGAAATTTTTAAAAAAAGGAAATGAAATTCAATAAACAGAGAGGAGATTCATGTCCACCTTCATTAAATGTATGAGAACACATGTAACAAAGATGCCTGAAAACTCTTGCTGAAATAAATTAAAGGATACTAAATAATTAGGAAAAAATATATCACATTCATGGACTAGACCACTCAAATTTGTTGGAACATCAAATCAGCATTATTCTGATTCATACTGGAGAAGGCAATTTGGGGGCAAATTTACAAGCTAATTCTCAAATGTATTTGGAAATCAACATACCTAAATAGCCAAGACAACCTTGAAGAATTAAATTGGAGAAATTTACTAAATTTTAAACCTCACCGTAAAGCTACAGTAATTAAGGTGCTCTTAATGGTGTAAGTAACACAATGTAAATATATCAATGTGAGAGAGCAGAGAGTAATAAAATTTCCTGATACGCATATACATTTTTAAAATTTTTCTTTTAATTTTACTTCTTTTCAATTATTTTCTTTTTAAGTAATCTCTGCATCCCACATGGCGCTCAAACTCAAAAAAAAAATAAAAGGTTGTGAGTTTTACCTGAGCACTGATTAGTACAGCTGCATGGGACAGGGAATCTTTACCAGGAGAGAGTGTCATGACAAAGGAAATTTTGATAAAGGGTTATATACCAAAATATATTTTTTACATAAAAAGTGACAAATTTTTATACAAAAGACATTGTAGAAAGTCACTGCATTTCCCGGTCTTAAATTTCTAGTACATGTAGGGCTGTATGGCTTTAATGTTATGGGAACCAGGGAAGTGTCTTCCTTTTTCTTATCTTTTCCAGAATGCTCCTTTTGGGTTCTTTTCTTTCATAAAGCAGATGTCCAATGTGTGCTTGGGGTGAAATAGAGCCCATGCATTGAGGTTTTGTGGATTCATTTTGACCTTGGTAAATGTGAAAGCATCGCTTCCTTGGGAGCCCAGGGGCAGGACCCACAAACATTAAAGGTGGACAATTGCCTTTATCAGTGCTACAGCGACCTCCTAAGTCTCTGGCTCCTAAGATCTAGGGGGGAACCTGTGCTGAAGAAGTGAAGAGGTGCTTCAGGGCACCACTTCCCCTGCCTGCCTGTTTCTCTCTCCTCAACCTCAGCTTCTATGCCACTGAACACCACTGCACACATCTACTGTGGACATCATCCATCATTGACCCATGACCTCGAACTGCCCATGTTTGCTTCCAGGAATACAACCACAGGTCAATGGCATGAGGTCAAGTCAAAGAAATCTAGCAAGCCATGGTCCACCTTTTTAAAATTGTTCCAAATTTTTAAAAAATATTTTTCCAGTATAGTTAACATACAGTTCCATGAGTTTCCAGTATATAACATGGTGATTGAACATTTCCATACATTGCCCAGTGCTCATTACCACAAGTACACTTCTTAATCCCCATCACCTCACCCATCCCCCAAGCCCCCCTACCCTCGGCAACCATCAGTTAGTTCTCTATAGTTAAGGGTCTCTTTCCTGGTTTGTCTCTCTCCCTTTTCTATTTCCTTTGCTTACATGTTTTGTTTCTTAAATTCCACATAGGAGTGAGATCATGGGGTATTTATCTTTCTCTCACTGACTTATTTCACTTAGCAGAATACACTCTGGCTCCATCTGTGTCCTTGCTAATGGCAAGATTTCATTCTTTTTTTTGGCTGAATAATATTCCATGGTATAAATAGATAGATAGATAGATAGATAGATAGATAGATAGATAGATAGATAGATAGACAGATAGATATAGATATGTGTGTGTGTATATATATATATATATATACACACACACACACAACGTTGTCTTTATCATTCATCTGTTGATGGACGTCTGGGCTCTTTCCATAATTTGGCTATGCTGCTGTACAAAGGGCCCATGTATTCCTGCAAATTAGTGTTTCTGTATTTTGGGGATAAATATCCAGTGGTAGGATTAATGGATCTTAATCGTTCCTTTTTGAGGACCCTCCATACTGCTTTCCACAATGGCTACACCAGTTTGTATTCCCACCAATACTGTAAGAGGGTTCCTTTTCCTCCACATCCTTGCCCACACTTGTTGTTTCTTGTGTTTTTGATTTTAGCCATTCTGACAGGTGTGAGGTCATAGCTCGTTGGTTCTTTTTTTCTATTTCCTGATTTTACCTATTTATTTGAGAATGAAGGAGAGCACAAGTGGGGGGAGGCGGAGAGGGAGAAGCAGGCTCCCCACTGAGCAGGTAGCCCGATGTGGGACTAGATCCCAGGACCCCAAGGTCACCACCCGAGCCAAAGGCAGACGGGTAACGGACCGAGCCACCCTGGTGCCCTATCCAATTGTTTCGATTTGCATTTTCCTGATGAGGAGTGTTGTCGAGCATCTCTTCATGTGTCTGTTGGCCATCTGGATGTCTTCTTTGGAGTAATGTCTGTTCATTTCTTCTGCCTCTTTTTAAATTGGATTATTTGTGGCTTTTGGTGTTGAGTTGTATAAGCTCTTTATATATGTTGGATACTAACCATTCATTGGATATGTCATTTGCAAATATCTTCTCCCATTCAGTACGTTCCCTTCTACTTTGGTTGATTGTCATAAAATGGCTCTTTATCTCTCTTCTGTTAAATATGAGGGTGAACCAAATAAACACAATATGGCATCGAGGTTACAATCTTTCCAAACTTAGTGGTCACTATATATATTATGCATCTTACTAATGCACAAATTAATCCTTTGACAATTTCAAAAGATCTCTTGTGAGAGGTGAATGAATCCATAAGTGACATGTAATGTGGTGTTCAGTGACATTACAAAAACAACAAAGAAAACAGTTCACACATAGTGGAGGAGTCTGGGACATAGGGATGTCAATATCAGTTTAATGAAAAGCCACAAATGGTGTCCCAGTAAGGCATAAGACGTCTCATAACATAGGTGTACAGCCAGAAGAATATTGAGAGTCAGGACAAAACATTTTGAAAAATTAGTATTTTATTCACTTAGTTTAATACTCTGCCTCTTGCCCTATACTTTTTATGGATAGAGAAAAAAAAAATAAAGAAGACCCAAAGAGGAACATCATGACAGTCTGGAATTGGCAGTGTATGTGAGTGTATGTGAATGTATGAATATATATGAATACAAATAAGCCATTTTCCAGCTCTGTCCACTGGAAATGCCTAAAAATAAACCAATTGCAATGCGTGCCCGAGGAGACACATTTTGATCTGGGAGTATGGTTTCCCAGGAAACAAAACCACAGATTCTTAGAGAAATGACCGAGACCAGGCCAGACGCAACAAATCTTCTATATGAGACACAAACACCTCATCATACTGATATTAGGAAAGTTCTCAAAACTATGAGGGTCTTATCAAAAGGATATGAAAGCCAACCTGAAATCACTTTCACTGCTAAAAGAGAGGATAAATGGAGCACTCATAAGTCCATAATACAGTGGTTTGAAACACTTCGATATGACTGAAGCCTTGCTTTCATATTAACACAGTAATAAAAGAAAATGAAGAGGAAAAGAACGGAACTTACAGGTTCCCGTTAGAGATGCTAGGGGACCAGAGTTTTCCTTACAAAATGTACCGCCAGGTATATAGTATTGGGGGGAAATTTCTTTTCCTGCAGGTGTTCATACAAGGCTTCTAGGATCCAAACCATGATGATGAAGGATCATCATTTTGCTCCACAGAATCAATGGATGGATGGGCCTTGAACATAAGGGGACCTGAGGTGCTTCCTGATGGAAGCGCACACAGCACTTGAGAGGAAGTCTTG
The DNA here is from genome assembly GCF_037043125.1 of Eumetopias jubatus. Classification (NCBI taxonomy): domain Eukaryota; kingdom Metazoa; phylum Chordata; class Mammalia; order Carnivora; family Otariidae; genus Eumetopias; species Eumetopias jubatus. The sequence continues at coordinate 1,663,802 of NW_028274838.1, read as the reverse complement.
CCAACAATTCAAACCTGAAACTGATCAGTTTCTACGTCTGCCAGGTCCGACAGAGCAGTCGTTCCGATAATATTTGGAATGCAGTTAGCAGGACCTCTTTCCTTAGAAATGCATTTTAATTATATTTCATTTACAGCTCCCTTAAATGTAAACTTAAAACCTGAAGAAATACAGACGATTTTTCTATTAATCGCATCTTTATTACTCTGGCAGAATTCGGTTTCCCTTAATGTGAAGCATTAAGCGGCAAGATGCAAGATTATTTTGGATTGTTGTGCGCTTATACTTTTTACTTTTCAACGTTCCTGCCAGAAAATGTTAAATTCCATGTGTGGCTTGCCTTTTCTTTGTAATAGCACTGTTCTCCACGAACAGTGGAGATTCCACCACGAAGTAAGAGGAAGTATGATGGACTGTGTTAAAGTATATCTGGCTATAATGCATTCCGTGGCCATGCTCCCCCACAAACACCTCAGTATTTTCAAAAATGATTAACAAAAAAGGAGAGAACAAGAGCTGGAGAGGGCGAAGCAGAGAGTGAGAGCCAGAGGGAGGGGGAGGGAACGAGGGAGGAGGAAGGAAAGGGAGAAACTGAGAAGAAATCTACACATTGCTAGGAGGCTTGAATACAGGTCCTACTCATGGGAGCGTGTGCATTTTATTTGGATCCTGATACAGAGAAAACAACTTAAAAACAACAATGGGAAATTTGAACACTATGTATTTTATATTACATATTTTAAATTAATTTATGAATATTTACAAGGTTATGATGATAATACTTTAAAAGGGTTCTCATTTAGGGAAACATACAGATACAACTGCAAATGAAATATGGTGTCTGCGATTTGCTTTAAATAATAAAGGACAGGGGCGCCTGGGTGGCTCAGATGGTTAAGCGTCTGCCTTCGGCTCAGGTCATGATCCCAGAGTCATGGGATCGAGCCCCACATCGGGTTCCTGGCTCAGCGAGGAGCCTGCGTCTCCCTCTGCCTCTCTCCCTGCTCATGCTTTCTCTCTCTCTCTATCTCTGTGTCTCAAATGAATAAATAAAATCTTAGAAAAAAAAAAGAAAGAAACCCCAACCTTTAAAAAAATAATAATACAGGACAAAGTAAGTGGATGGGATTGTATTAAAACAAGGTCAGCCCTAAGTTGATAACTGTTGAACCTGGCTGATGAGGACGGGGATGTTCTGTTCTACAATTCTGTCTACGTGTGTGTGCTACTGACAGTCTGCATCTAGAAAAGAGAGATAAAGAGTACCAGTCCACTGAGAATAATGGCAGCTGAATCTCTCAACACATGACTTTAAAGGGTTAGGGATTAACCTAGAGAGTCAGTAACACAGCTCATAACCCTGTCCCCGAACAGCCAGGGGCCAGAGAGAAGTGTGGACTCCAGATGGTTAGTACTTAGCCGGGTCTGGGAGCCAGAGACAGCAGGGCAGTCAGCACAGACCAGGCAGGCACTTAGAGGAGAGGACTTCAGGGAGGGCTTCTCAGCGGGGAACACAGGTGAATGATGGCAGAAAGAGAGTGGGAAGAGCTCAGAGGGTGCCTGAGACCTGCTGACTCCAGCTTCGGCTACTTGGATCCGAAGGAAGGGGCTGCATGGTGTGCAGGACAGAGGTGGCCCTCGGGGGAGGGCCAGACCTGGATGAAAGTAGTGTCCTTTGGAGGCTTGTGGTAAAGACAATGAAGCCACTGGTAGAAATGAAAGGACATACTGGAAGCAAACAGGATCCCGGAGCAGAAGACAAATGGCCCCATCCCCAGCTATTTACATCTATTAGAACAATTACACCAAAGAGAGGGATCCAGACCTCAGGAATCCACAAAGCTACTCAGAGCACTCATTCCTTCCTACATGGAACTTTTGTTTCTCATTCCAGCAAACCCAGGTGTGTTAAAGGGAAAATGATAGAGCAGACCGGTGTTCCAAGGTGACAGAAGAAAACAAACAAGCAGAAATAGAGAGTCAAACATTTCAGCTCAGTAAAGATCCCCCCTGAAATCAATCACAAAACATAGGAAAACTAAAATGGTTAAAATGACACCCCGACCTGAATGAAATGTGCGAACAAGCATTTGTAGCCGTGAAAAGGTAAAAGTTCCCTTAAACACACGACTCCAAAGAGAAGTGGGCAAGAAACAAGAAATGGGAAACGAGAATTGTCAAAACTGGGAAAAAATTGAAGAAAATTTCTCGGGAAAGAGGCTGATCCACAAGATTCATAAGGGCAACATTGGTGCAAAATTAGAGTGGACTTTGAATACTGAAAAGAAAGCAGCCAAGAGAACAGAAAATGAACAGAAGATAGTGAGACAGGATCAGAGAGAAAGTCCTGGATGCCTGCGGGAGACGGAAACAAAGGAGTCAACAATAAGACCTATCCTCATAGAACTAATAGATATTATTTTATTTATTTTATTGTTTTTTAAAGATATTTTTTAAGATTTTATTGATTTATTTGACAGAGAGAGAATGAGAGAGAGAGAGCATGAGAGGGACGAGGGTCAGAGGGAGAAGCAGACTCCCTACTGAGCAGGGAGCCCGATGCGGGACTCGAACCCGGGACTCCAGGATCATGACCTGAGCTGAAGGCAGTTGCTTAACCAACTGAGCCACCCAGGCACCCCAGAACTAATAGATTTTAAAGAAAAAGAAGAAATCTCCTCTGAAGCTACAGACTTGCCCCCCGCCAACCACCAAAAAACCCCAATTTATATCCACTGGAAAGAAAAACAGTTTACATTCTATATCCCAATCAAACATACAAAACAAGGCAATATATATATTTTTCTTTTAAAATTTTGTATTTAAATTCCATTTAATTACCATATACTGTATTATTAGTTTCAGAGGTAGAATTCAGTGATTCAGGGCACCTGGGTGGCTCAGTCAGTCTGCCTTGGGCTCAGGTCATCCTGGGATCAAGGCTCATATCCGGCTCCCTGCTCCACAAAGAGTCTGCTTCTCCCTCTCCCTCTACCCCCTCACCTGCTTGTGTTCTCACTCTCTCATGCTCTCTTTCTCAAATAAAGAAATAATTTACAAAAGAATTCCGTGATTTGTCAGTTGCACATAACACCCAGGGTTCATGACATCGAATGCCCTCCTTAATGCCCATCACCCAGTTTACGCCATCCCCTACCCACCTCCCCTCCTGCAACCCTCAGTTTCTATTCTATAGTTGAGTCTCTTATGCTTTGTCTCCCTCTCTTGTTTTCCTCTTTTATTTTTCCTTGTCTTTCCCTATATTCCTCTGTTTTGTTTCTTAAATTCCATCTATGAGTGAAATCATATGGTATTTTGTCTTTTTCTGGCTGACTTATTTCACTTAGTATAATACCCTCTAGTTCCAACCATGTCGTCGCAAATGGCAAAATTTCATTTTTTGGTGGCTGAGTAATATTCCATTGTACGTATATACGCCACATATTGTTTATCCATTCACCTGTCGATGGACATCGCAACTCTATCCATAGTTTGTTGTGGACATTGTTCCTATGAACATTGGGGTGCAGGTGCCCCTTCAAAACACCATGTTTGGAAGAAAAGGTGAGTATGGCAGAGGGGGAGACGAACCATGAGAGATGATGGACTCTGAAAAAGAAACTGAGGGTTCTAGAGGGGAGGGGGGTAGGGGGATGGGTTAGCCTGGTGATGGGTATTGAGGAGGGCACGTTCTGCATGGAGCACTGGGTGTTGTGAATAAACAATGAATCATGGAACACTGCATCAAAAACTAATGATGTAATATAAGGTGATTAACATAACAATAAAAAAATTAAAAAAAAACACCATGTTTGTATCCTTTGGATAAATACCTTTTTTTTAAATAAATAAATTGCAGCTTAATAGGTAGCTCTATTTTTAACTTTTTAATTTTTTAAAATATTTTATTTATTTACTTGCCAGACAGAGAGCACGGGTGCACAAGCAGAGGGGATGGCAGGCGCAAGGTACAGCAGGCTTCCTGCTGAGCAGGGAACCTGATGGGGGGCTTCACCTCGGGACCCAAGGATCATGACCTGAGCAAAAAGCAGATGCTTGACCAACTGAGCCACCCAGGCATTCCTATGTTTCACTGCTGGAGGAAACGTCAAAGTGTTTCCCAGAGTGGCTGCCCCAGTTTGCATTCCCACCAACAGTGTGAGAGGGTTCCCCTCTCTCCCTCTTCTTGCCAACATCTGTTGTTTCCTGAGTTGGCCATTTTAGCCATTCTGACTGCTGTGAGGTGGTATCTCACTGTGGTTTTGACTTGAATTTCCGAGAAAGCACTCTATTTTTAAAGCTCAGTCAAAACTCATTGTGCCAGTACTTTCTAATCAGCTAGATGTCCATGTACACAGGCAGGAGAAACAGTGTCCGATACGCAACCCCCAAGGAGTCCTGATTCCATCCCTAGGAGACCTTCGAAGGTGAACTTCACCTGACGAGAGATGACTGAGGAAATTTCGACTTTCAAACAGCTGATCACTGTTGAAGCTACTTAACTGTGGATCTAAAACCAAAATCTGGGGGTGGAGCGTGTGGGAAAAATAGGATGTAAATGGCATCTGTTTGGCTGGTTTCCACCCAGTGAAAACAAGAGCATAAGAAGAGGCAGGTGAAGACAGAAGGAAAGAGAAAATAGAATAATGTCAACGGTTTGAGGTTAAGAGATCACTTAAAACTTAGAGACTGAATGTGAAAAGTTTCACAAGCTAATAAGGAACCAGACATGTCCAAAACCTTTGGGTGCAGGGCTCAGCCCTACCTACACAACCTTCCTAAACCCCAGACTCACATATAGACACACATAGGTGCACACACAGGAAAGAAACCCCGTACCACAGAGAGACAAACACAGCCAAAATTAGTTCCCCGTAGGGTACGTTTAGCCGAAAAGAGACGGAGACTCAGCATTAAATATGACGAAGAGAACCAAGAATATTTCCATTACTGTGTATCCAGATCCACCAAATCACCACGATAGGAACAGATTAGAGCATCCAATGTAAAAAAATCATGAGTCCATGGGATTGTCAAAACAAAAACTTTAATGATAATGAACAGGGAGGGAATGTTCTTTTCCACATCACATTGCCAGCAAATACGCGTTGTATAGGAACGGCACAGTTAGAATTCTTCCAATGTACAAACACACACAGGGTTAGGACACACCGTCAGGATCCTTAAAGGATGGCGACGTTTTAGAGAAAGACTGTAGAGAAGAGGGTCTGCATACATTCTCAGAGTATCACTTACCAAATCACTAATTTTATAAAGAAAATCAGGTGTCTCGCTCTGCACAGATCTGATAGGCCCTTCCCTAGCAAAGTAAGCAGTGCTGCTATCACAAGAATGGTGGTGGGCCCACGGGACACTCGTGCTCTCGGGGTAGGCTGAGCTAGGACACACACAGCGGGAACTATGCAGTGTCCTGGCCAAAGGGTTAGGCTGAATTTAATCAGGAGGACATGATCAGACAACTTCAGGATGTAGGCCATTAAGCTGGACTTTTGGCCTGTCCCCTACAAACAAGGGAATGTCACCATCACCACAGACAGCCACCTAAAGGTGAGGAGATGTTTTGCGTTCAAAAGGACTAAATAAATACAGTCACACGTTCTTTTTACTCCTTTGAAACCCAAAATATCTCTTCTCCTTTTGGTTGTTTCTTATTTGTGGTGACATTGACTGTTTGAAGACACAGGCCAGTCATCTTGTTCAGTGGTCTACATTCTGAACTTGTCTGATAACTACCTCGTGCTCAAATTCAAGCTAAAGCTCTCCAGCAAGAACACTGCATCGTTCACGCCGGCTCCTCATAGCGCAGCCCACCTGGTGGCCCAGAGTGTCCAGTCTGACATGTGGTCTTTTTCCATGGTGCTCCTGACTCTGATTCTCTGTAGGATGAAATTTAGAGCAGCGAGACTTATGGTCTCTCAAAACTGTGTGTGATCTACTCAGGCATTGGTCTCCTTCGCTATCGATCGCAACTGCAGCTGAAGGGCTAGAATTTCTCTCCTCAAAGCGGTCTTTTGTAGCCAACGTCATACAGAATGGCTTGTGATCGTGCTGTTGATTCTCAGCAAAGGATCCCTCCTGTGCTCTGTTTGGCCTTTAACTTGATGTGCTGCTCTAGATTTACTTCATCAAGTGGAAAATATGGGGTTTTATGATGGGGTTTTATAATGGGGTTCCATTCAAGTGAAGAATCTCTTTTCTTCATTTCTGAAGTACTTGGTATCTGAGAGAGGAAGAGAGAGAGAACTCAACTGTGAGTCTTGCTCAGATCCTGCTGATAGCTGAGCCTGGAGGGGTGGCTACATGGTGACAGAGGCCAGGTGCAACTTGAACCCTTGTCCAGAGAAGAAGCTGAAGGGGGAGCCGCAGGTAGGCTGAGCGGGAGAGTGAGAGCCACAGGTCAGAAGCAATACCTCACCAAACTGACAGGCAGCCTGTGTTGCAGGATCCAGGGACCCCTGTGCTCCCCCAGCGGGAGCCTGGTGATATCACAGCTCAAGGCTGCTGTGAGCTTTTGCCAGATCCCAAGTACCTCTCCCTCAGCAGCCACTTCACTCTTGAGCCCCCTTCATCAGAAGCCAAGTGATGGCTTTCTCACGCCTCCCAGGGAGGGATGCACCTAGCACCCACACATACGTTCAAACACAGAGTGCTGTAGGAAGGAGGGGACCCTTGGCAGACAAACACACCCCCTTCTCACCCTTGTCCCGGTCTCCTGAGAAGAAGTCCAGGCTACGGAATGAGTCCCAGACTGTGAGAGCCAATAGGGGCCTCTGAATATCTCCAAGTTCCTTTCTGCCATGTGCAGATGAGGAGCCGTGGTCCAAGGACTAAGGACCCCCTAAAGCCATGTGACCTGTGACTGAAACCCCTGGACTGGAACTCAGGCTCAGGCCCTGTGCAAACATGTGGGTGAAGGGAGAGCAAAGCCTCTGATCTGGAGTCGTGGGCCGGCAGGAGACACTGTTGGTCACTTGGCTGGACAGGAACAAGGCCAGAGGGGCTGAGGGAAGAACCCAAGAATGAGAAACTCAAGGGCGAATCCACAAAAAGAGAGCAGGGGTGTAACCATGGCCCTAGTCATTTTCACTCAGCGACACCCACATCCTCGGAAGGTAATCTCAGCAGGATAGACCTCAGGGCATTTCTAGGAATATGCTCGTTACCTAGACTCGCAAACGCGGAAGTGAAAATGAGAAAGCATTAGTTTGAGCTCTCTAGGGCCTCATCCCTTCTTTTCCAAACTTTTCCGAAGGAAAGAGCCTCTCAGTGTTCACTAGTGTAAAGAAGGGCCTGCAAATGGATTAATAGGGGAGTGAGACCTAAGCTTCTTTACTGAGATGGTGGAAAAGGACAAATTTGGAATAAAATATTGTCTTTCAGTCTGCACTGAACCTGTCAGGGGCTGTGCAATCCACTCAGTGACCAGGGAACTGTCGTTTGCATTGTCGTAGGAGGAAAGAAAGCACTCAATTCCTTCACCTTTGATCAGGGAAGGGATTAGGTTTTGGACAGTGGCTTTTTATGCAATATGTAATTCTCCTGTATCCTATATTATAGGGGCTGAGGAGAAACCTGACTCCAGCGGGTCCAGTGTGGCACTCCCAGCTGTGACTTGGGTTCTCATTTAGACTTTGTAAGGGGGGCTCTTTCTCCTCAGCTTTAACACTTCTTATTCACATGGAGAAGTTGAGGGTTATTTGTCCTCCTAGGTCAGATTTCCCGATAGACCCCCGAGGAGAATCCTTGTGCAAGGCACTCATTAAGACAATGCTCCTGGGAGAACAGGGCCTTGGAGTTGGGGAAGCAGGGAAGGAAGGCAGAGGCCAAGGAATTATGCGATTTCCCGCAAAGTCCCACTTGCGCGGCGACCTGTGTCAATGATGCCGCTCGGCTGAGGACGGCCAGCTGCAACCAGGTGATGGAGATGGAAGGGCCTTCGGGCCACTGGTTTCTGATGAAGGGGGCTCAAAGGCGAGGAGGCAGCCCCGTGGGAAACAGAGGTGGCACCAGCTGTGAGAGTGTCCAATCGAGGAAGAGAACAGTGTGTGTGTTTGGGGGTGGGTGGAGGTAGAATCAGAAGGAGAGCAATAGGAATCCATGCCCCAGAGCTACAAATGTGTGATTACCTCTGTGCCCTAGCGTGAAGGCCACGGAATATGCATGCGAGCCTCCACTTGCGAAACTGCACTTTTCTCTTGATAATCTTCCGTTTCATGGCACCGAGGGCTTTCATTGGGCTAAAGACTTGACACGCACACTGGCTGTCCTTCGATCCCTCTGTAGTATCACCGTCCGGCATGGGAGGGTTCTTCATGCAGATGGAAGCTTCCAAACCCAGCTCTGAAAAGAAAAGCACATTAACAGGATGCGCTGTTATTCATGATCTTTCTGAGCCTCCACCTGCACTGATGCCAAAGAAGGACGGTGGGCAGAATGAGAAAGGCCATCCGACAGGACAGAAGAAAGGAGAAGCCAGTGGACAGACTTTGATTATTTCCTGTTTTCTTCTTCTCTCTCACACTAGTCTGTAAGGATAAGAGTGCCACGAGGCCAACGTGCTCACAATCGACAAAAGTGAAATCGAGCGAAACAGAATTGGTAAAGAGAAGTAGTTCCGGGGAAGAGAAGACAAAGGCAAGGAAATCATGCTGGAACGAGGCTGTACAATTGGAGGGAAGAGATTATAGAGACCATCCAAAGACCAAGTTGAAAGGAAGCCTTTGGGGAGCAACCAAGGAAGAGAAAGCTGGGGAATTTACACAGCACGCCCCAACGTGTGGTACATTTCCTATAGGAACACCAGGTATAATATATGTCATGTATGTGACTAAAGATATAAAGGTGTGTGTCTGTATGCACGTATGTATCTAATGGAGAAAATGATTAAATAGGGGTTGGGGGACATGGAACATGACATTCTAACCCCCTTCCTGTTCAGCTGAAAGTGGAAAAAATACACAAATTCAAGAAGAATGAGAAAAGCAGTGGTGAGAAACAGGTGACCTGTTCAACACCATGGATGGATTTCAGGGGGAGCAGGTGGGAACAAAAGAGAGTAAAACCACCTGCCACAGATAGTTTGTATTCACCCCCATTTCATGGGTTGAAACCTATGTGATGTGATTGTAATGGGATGGTGTTGTGGGGTGAGACTTTGGGAGACAGATCATCCCATAAACGGGACTCATGCCCTACAAAAAGGCCCCACAGAGCTCTCTGTCCCCTCCGCCCTGTGAGGACAGAGCAAGAAGGTGGCCACCTCTGAACCAGGAAGGCAGTGTCAACAGCACCGAATATGCACCTAGGTGGATTGTGGATCTACCGCGCCTGCAGAACTGTGAGCTATTGATTTCTGCTGTTGACAACTCAGCCTGTCTGTGGCATTTCTGTTATAATCGCCGGAAAGGACAAAGAACCTCGCATGGAGCCTGGTTTCCTGCTCAGGCCTCCGTGGAAGGTGAGTCACCGAGAGAGGGACTGACCCAGTAAGTTGAGTCGGGACCCGGACCGTGGGCGACAAGGAGAAGTCACAGAGAGGCTCAAGGGGGAAGACGGTAAGTAGGTCCCGTTCAAAGGCCCTTGTTGGGGCTGTGCATCCCCGAACACTCACTGAGCTCTTTCTCGGGGGCCTCTCCCCGGTGCCACCGAGCTGCTGCTTATGTCTCCGCCACGTGGGAACGGCGCCTCCCCATTTCTCAGGTAGTTCGGCGCCTGACAGAGGAGTCCCGGGCCACCCCAGGCTCCAGGAAGGGACACTGAGTGCGGGAGGGTAAGGAAGACACGACCCAGGGGAGGGTGGAAAAGCTCAGACGTCAGGAAATCCGAGCAGAGGCGGATTCTGATGAGCAGGAAGCTGGGAACGAGGCCCCAGAGATGAGGGGAGATGACGAACTAGACGGAGGATCAGAGGAGAGAGTGACGTGTGCACTTTATGTAAGAAAGTGGCCCCTTATTTGTTTAGAAAAGGGAAAAAACAGAAATAAGCCAGAGACCAGTATTTCTATTGTGAATGTGAGCGCCAAATAGGGAAGATGGGCTTGGAGATGCTGACGGAGAGAAAACCGGGCACAGGAGCCTTCCTGAGAAAGCCAGGGGAGATGGGGTCCGTGGAAGTGGGGCCAGTAGGAACCACTCCAGCCCCATGAATCATGCCCTGACACCATTTTCCAAGTGTGCAAGCACCACAGAGACCCCAAAATTAGACATGACAAATTCACAGATGTTATCAAGCAATTGTTGTTGAATCAGCCCCCCTAGAAACGATGTGGTTTCATGCAACCAGCATTGATGGAACGGAGATACCATCTGCACAGGTTCTGATGAGGGGACCGAGGGGACAATACGTAAGAAGATGACTAAGTTAAACAGCCAGGAAGTCGCAAGCCCAGGCCCTGGGACACAGCTGCCACTAAACACAGGCTCTTGCTCACCTCGCTGTATTGGAGCATCGTGGGGTTTGACCTCACCCCACTGCGGCCTCCAGCCATGAGCCGGTGATGACCAATGCGGGGACCAGAACGGCCTACTCCTGTCCCCACTCACCTTGGAAGGGCGGCCATTGGTTCCCAGGACCCAACTCGGCGTCCAGGCTCCCGAGGGTGCAGGAGAGGCCGAGCCTGGCTCTGTTGTCACCACAATCCAACTGCTGGTCCAACTGCAGTGGCAGAATATTGGCCACCTGGGTGCTTGGCTGTGTCCGTGCTCCTGAAGTCTGCACCTCTGCCCTTTGGAAAGTCCAGTTTCCGCTTGATGGCCCTTGGTGACAGGGAGCCTGCATCGGAGCTGAAGCAAGAAGAGATCTCAATGGGCTCAATCCCCGGGCTCCTTAGCTGAGCACTCCCAGACCACCCATGTCTGATGTCCCCGTCTGCCTTTAAGACCACACTGTGAGCAAGCACAAAGGCACACATGATATGTATGAAGGAGATGTCACCATTATGCCCCAGCCTGGGGATGCTGGGATGGCAGGTTCCAAGCCGGCAAAGTCCCTGAGGTGAAAATACCCCCTTGACGCCACCGGGCCTTTGGATGGGCACATGAGTTCATGCCTATCATTCAGTTAGTAGTAACCTTGGTCCTACAGCCTAGGGAGAAGATCCTAGAGAGGCCTCAGGGCATGTGGAGAAGGAGATGTCGGTTGTTTCCCCCTCAAGAAAACGAACAGGGAAACAAGTTCGACCTCCAGGCTTCAGGTACCACTAGAGAACGGAGTTGCGAAGGGTACCTCTAGATGCTTTAGGTACCACTAGAGACGGGACCACGGACCAAGTTATGGGAACATTTCACAGCTCTGGAGCCTTTTGAGGTTTCTTATCTGCAATATCTGATTGCTTTCCCCCCACCCACACATCTGTATGCGATATATTCTATTGCCATTGGAGGAGGGGCTAACAGCTCTGAGTAACGTAGCAGCGGTCTGAGTCCCTTTGGAAACTTCCAGGCCAGAAGTACTACAGGATCAGACTTGTGGGTCTTCAGGGAGGGCATACAGCACCCAGTCCTCGCATCACACACCCCTCAGTGAGGTGTGGACCGCACTCCGTAATCAAACCCGCTCAGATTGCTACTGTGAAGGGAGTCCGTGTTCTCAGAAAGGGGGCTAACCAGAGACGTACCACAGCCTCTCGCCAGAGCAGGTCAGCCTCAGTGGGGCCTGGCGGCTCCCTGCCATGATTCCTGGTCCCTTGTGTGCATCTCATTCTCCCTAGTCTTTTCATCTGTCACTACAAACGATTCCATGAGTCTGTGACTGTTTAGCCTCCCTGGCAACGCCCTGTATCTCCTCTCACCGTGCGTTCTCCCACCTCCTTCTATCTGCTCTTTCCTGCCTGCGCTAGCAACGCCCCCAAGTCCTGTCCTCCCAAATGCCCACCGTGCTGGGGAACGCTCAGTCTCCTCTCTGCTGCACATACTCTCCACACCTCACCCTGCCTCTGGGGTCGCTTGGTCCTCTGGTCCCTCTCTGTCCTCCAGAATCACTTCTCCCCACGCCACACCAGGTGCCTCCCCAGCTCCCAGGGCTTCTGCCCCAAGCACGTCTCTCAGATGGGTAGGCCTTCCATCATTCCTCGAGGCACACTGTCACCAGTCATTGTTAAGCACAATTTAGGACATGTCATATGACTTTATGATACTTCCTACTGGGGGAAAGGCTAAATCGTCTGCAATTAGCAAATCTGGTTGGAGAAGGAGTTGTCAAAACCAGGTTCCCCATTCTCAAATGTTATCTTGAATGAAGGTATAAGTGTGCGTAAAATTATGACTCCTAATTTCCTCACGTTCTTTTATGGCTCTTTTCTCAACTACCAGGGTTCATTTAATCTACTCAAACAATGTGCTTTGCACATGCAGAAGAAAGGGAAAATATTTTATCAAACTCTGAAGGACCGTCCACTATTTTTAGTTTGCCTAGTGGGGAAAAGCCCTGGATGAAAGCTAAGGTTGGCAATTCCATGAGATTGGCCTGTTTCTACAAGGGTTCTCCCTGTGCAGGCAGGATGGGCCTGAGTAGCCCTCCTGCGGCCCTGTTGCTGGAATCACAGCCTATGCACACTGATCACACGCTGCCGTCAGAACCCCTACCCTGGACGGGCCGTGTATAATATAGACGCTGCATTCACTCATCTCAGCCCATCCACGTGGCTGAACGTTGCCCCCATGGTCCAGGGTGAATGGAAGGCCGTATCACACACACCTGCCTTCTGAGACATGTGTCTGAACCTTTCTCATCCCACTGCCCATGGGAACCCACACTTGGCCGTCAGCATCTCTGAGGGAATGTGCAGCCTTACAAGGGTGACAGGCAGCCAAGTGAGGAGCCTCCATGGGACCCCTGGTGAAAACAGAAAAGCCTGGGGACCTCTCAGCCCTGATTGCTTTGGGATGGAGAGCCTCTTTGAGACCTTGATCTCGCAGAGGGGCTGGACGAGCCGCTGGTTCTGCTTACACCACAGAGTGACACACAGGGTAGGGGTTGGCAGATGCATGGCTGAGTCACAGGGGTCTTTGGGGCAGTCTTGCAACATTTTTGTTTACATTCACAACTGTTTCAAATAATTTGGTACAAAAGCAGAGATGAAAGTGTGAGCTCCATCCCCACCTACTCCCTGACAGGACTGAGTTGAGATCAATGGACAGCCTGATCTGGTGAGTCTGATGTCCCACTACCCACTGGCCAGAAGTCTTGAGCAAGTGACGTGACCTTGCTGAGCCTCAGCACCCTCAGCTGTCACAGGAGGTGCCACATGGACTCGAGAGTGTCCCTGTGAGGACCCGATGATTCCAGAGAAATAGAGGTGCTGCTGAGTGGGCACGGGGAGGGGCATGGTAGAGCACAAGAGTAAATAACTCTGTGTTTCATTTCTGCTTCCTGAATTGCTGTAACCCCTAGGAAGCCTTGGCTTCCTTACCCCTCGGAGAGGGATAGGAAACAGGGGAGAAAGTGGTCCTAGTGTGGAAAGGCTGTTACTGACCAAATAAGGTGAGGGACAAATCGTTTCACGGCCAATTTCACTATACAACATTGACACGGCAAGGAACATCTTATACTCCTTGCTGCTCCTTCAAAGTGATTTGATGAGCAAAGAAAGACTCCTAACGATGCCAATGCTTCTCCCAGAAGGGAAGGCCGAAAAATACCCTGAGTGGGAAGAAAGGGAAATTGGGTTTTAGCCTGCACTCCTCTGAGAGTGTGGCCCCAAGGGGGTCTGGCTCAGCAGGCAGCATTTTCTGAAGAATCTGGAGAGGGGAACAACTCTGCTTTGCTCCTGAATGAGGCCACGCCCACGTCAGGTGCACGGGCCATTGATCATTGATAGGACATTATGCCACTGAGCAGACACTTGACTGAAAACATATCCACATGGGGGAAAAGTCACTGACGCTGCAGGAAGGGTAAAAAGCACGCCATCCGTGGAGGATGGAAAACCGGGGCTAGGGCTCTGGCTTCACTGAAACCATGGTGTACAGACAGGATTCGAGGCTGAGGATTTTCGATCTATATGCTCCAGAGGAACGTAGGCACCCCAGGAGCAAAATCTTTAAAATCAGCAACAAATGCTGATTTCCGATGCTACAAATATGGAGCTGACTGGAAACCTGTGTGGAGAGCCAGAGACTTTGCAGGAAGCACACAGGAAATAGAACTGGCAACAGAATTTCATGGGTAGCACAGAATTCTTCTTGCAAGAAATAAAAAGAGGTCTGTGACCCAGATGTCTCCAGGTGAGATAGTGGTGGCTGAGTTTTTGCCCTTTTCCCTCCATTTCTCCTCTCCAACCTGACTTGGTACCAACAGCCTGCCCTTGTGAGGGGGCCGGGTGACAGAGGGTAGTCTGAGACAGAAGGAAAGGAAATTTGTCTGATTCAAAACACACTTTTTTTTTTTTGAAGTAGGCTCCATAACCAGTGTGGAGCTTAACCTGGGGCTTGAACTCACAACCCTGAGATGAAGATCTGAGTGGACATCAAGAGCTGGATGCATAACCAACTGAAACACCCAGGTGTCCCAGTGTTTTCGAAATTAACTCCAAGGGCAAAGTTCAAACCAGTTTGAGTCTACAGGGCCTGTTGCCACGGGTGCATGTCTCAGCCTATTTAGGTGGTTGGATACAGAGAAGACAGGCTTCCTTGGAGCCCCCGCCCCAGGAACCTTGTGCCCCTCACGTGGGAGTACTTACCATCTACATCCAGACCCAAGAAAGTTTCCAGAGTATCAAATATGGATGAGGCACTTGCATACGGCCTCCAGGTGTCTGGCAGGTCATGGCCAACTGAAGAAGTCAAACAACATTCGTCCAGTGAGTCCTGTGGGACTTCATTCTCTTCTGCTACTGGCAGCTCCCTGGGGAACCTGGTGTTACAGGGAGGACAGGAGATGCAACGAGAAGGTTGAGTCAACACGGAGTCCCAGCTGGTTTTGGTGGCAGGGAGGAGGGACTGGTCACAGGAAACCAATGGGAAGTCCCCATCAAGGGAGATGAACCATTCTGCCTCTATCTGGGGCCAGAGTGTGGCTGCACTGGGGATAGATCACGGAGGCGGGGAGGGAGCGAGAGCAGGAGGTGCTCAGAGCATGGACAGAATGGGAGCTTAAGGGAAGGAGCCTGAACCAGCCCTGTGCACAACAGTCACAACACATAGCACACTCAGAAAACAATAAAACCGGCATCAACACTTTTGCATACATTTTGTTGAAATTTACAGAAATCACCAAGACAACCCCAGATTGGCAGCATTGTAGATTCCTAGAAAGCTCGTATGTCCAAGGCCTACTTGTCTAAATACTGAGACATGAATTTTCGTTTTCCTAAACACTTCCCTTGCCATGAGTTCCTGCCAACGTCATAATGCGAAACCAGCAGCGACAGATGGGCATTTTGGATGGATCCAATACAAAGTGTCCCTGTGACTGCTTAGGATACCTGCATCAATGGACAAGAGGTTCCTGCTTTTGGGGGGATTAAGAAAGGGGCCTCTAGAAGTACCACAGTGAAACAGAGAACACTGCTAACGGAAGATTTTGTGGGTGGCTGAATGGGTAAAATAGGTACGTTTAGCACTTTCTAGATTTGCCTAGATCTGAGATCACGAGATGTCACCATTGAATTAAAGCCCATGATTCTTCAGAGTTACCTGGGGCATATCCGGTCTTGGTCTTCCTCCAAAAGATCATTATGATTTTCTACAAACAAATACAGACCGGTCCAGTCACATAAACAGAACATTTGTACGTTAAAATTAAGTATCCAATACAACTAGTGCATGGGCATAATTACCCTTAGTGGGGCAGCAGGATACTCTGAGAGAAATCCTCCTGGAGGCCTCAGGTAGTACCTTGGGATTGTGCCTTGGTTTGCTTTCCTATACCATTGGGCATGAGCTCCCTAATGTGATAGGGCCACATCTCAAGTGTCTGTGTACAGAGTGAAACATCTGTTTTACCACAGATTCTGGGGAACAGCTTACATGCATTCTAAAACCTTACTGCAACAATCTCTCATTCCCTTATAATATAGTATGAGATGCTCTAGGTGTGAGGGTTTAAGGGAATTTAGACACAAAGACCAGGCTGATGGATGGAATCTGCAAACCCTCACAGCAAAAGGAATCTATTGTGTACAGTCCTTTGTGCTACACAGACATATGAGCCATGCATGGGGAGGGGCGATGCCCAGGCTCAGCTTTGCTTCGAGGAAAACATACAAGGAGGCTGATGGTAGAAGCGTTGACGTGCAATACTCCGACGATGACTCAGTGTAGACAGACAACACAGAGGATATAGACACTGGGGATCGGTGCAGTGAAAGCAGGGAAATGACAAATCCAAAGATACAGGTAAGGCTGACAACATCTTTGGACAGGCACAAAAATTCAAGGGATGTTTTTCGGGTCTACAAAGGAGAGCAGTGCAGATAAGGAGAGGCATTTAAAGGAAATCAGGAACAAAGACAGACACCTCTGCATATGCAGCTCAAGTGAGAGTGAGTTCGTCACATCTGCCTTGACTCCAATGTCCTAACTTCTGTCAGGAGCCGTAAGCATGGCTGGAGATGAGGAACAAACGGTAGGTCCCTGACTCACCTGATGTCTATGGTGAAAAGTCTATCCTGGGGCCTGACTCAGATCCCTATGTCTAGCGGGCTTCTACACAGCGATGACACATCTCAACGGAACCAGAGGTTGGATACCAAAAATAGTGGGGCAATTTGGGAGGCCAGTTGGAGGTTTATCACATTGACAGTGGAGGACTCACGAGCGGCTTCCAGAGGAGAACAGATGTCCAGATTTTGGAAAGAGTGAATGTCAGCCCTCCTAGAATTCCCGTGGGGGTCAGACAGGCCAGGAAATGCTGAGGAAATCATATAGTATTCATCCAGTGAGTCCCATGGGTTGTCCTGCTCTTCCACCACTGGCAGCTCCCTGCTGAACCTGGTAGGGTGGGGAGATCTGAACATTAAGACAAGAAAGGTGGACCTCCCACCATCCTAACGGTTTTGATGGGCAGCTGGGAATTACACTCATAACAAAGGGGCACACCAATTTTTGACAGCAACAACTCTGCTCCTGTTCCAGGCGGCAGTGTGGTGCTGTGGGGGCAGTAGATATAGAGAACGGAAGGTGCTCAGGGCAGTGGCCACAGAACTAAGCTTCTGAGCAACAACCTGAACTAGTGTGGAAGTCATGACTCACAGCCTGCATGGATAATCCTAAAGGTGACTTCAACACATTTACGTAAATGTTGTCGATACTACCTTCACTGACCAAGTGAACGCGGGTGTTAAAAGGCATCTTCAAAATGGAGACATCTTGTGTCTTCAGTGTCTCTTTCTCTAACTACTGTGACAGGAGGTGTTCTTTTCCTATAATATATCCTCAATGTGGTAACACCAAAGAGTTAGAGGCAGATATGCCTCTCACTCTGGTTTACCAAAAAGAGAAGAGGGGAATGCGGAGAATCCCTGTGAAGGATTAGTTCACAAAGTTCAACTGACTGCAGGTTATTGAAATGGAGGGGTCAATAAAAGGAACGTGACCGTGTTACACGGTGAAGACATACATCAAAGTTAAAAGAGATACTTTGTAATTGGAGAATGGATGCAATAGATATGTTCGGCCATTTCTATTTTTCCTCGAGATGTAATCCTTCAGTTTAACCACTGAAATAACAACCCATGATTCATCAGAGTTACCTGGGGCATGCCTGGTCCTGGTCTTCTTCCTCCTCATGGTGGAATTGATTTTCTGTAATTATATAGAGACAGGGCTGGTCATGAATGAGATCCTTCTCGGTACGTTAATAATCCAGAGTCTCATGTTACCCACACACTCAGATACGTTCCATGTGAGAACAGGTTCAGTCAGAAGAATATGTCAGGGTGCCTCCGATATTGTCATGTGATAACTGGCTTGATTTCCCGGCCTGAGCCATTTGGAAAAATTTATTCTATCTAGGAGATTAACATCACAGTCTTCCCTGTCGTCTGTGCAAGCACTTGAACTTCTCTCTTTGACACAGATTCTGGGGAGCCAGCCTCCCTGCATTCTAAAAGGATCGCTGCAGCATTCACCCTTCTCTCGTCAGATAGCCTGGTTGTTGAAGGCTCAGTGGAATTTGTACACTGAGACTGAACAGATGGAATGCAACTACAGACACTGAAATTCAAGTGAGTCTTTGGTGCTACTCAGAACATTGGCCTGATTCATGTGGTGGGAGAATGCCAAGGCACAGCTCTGCTTCTGGAAACACACAATCAAGCTATGAGTAGAGACACTTAGGGTGGGTTTTCAGACAACTGTTTAGGAAGACAAGCCAACCTAAAGGAGACAGAGAATGGGGCTAAGAACAGCAAAACCAGTTAACCCTGGACAAGAATGCCAAGTGACTGCGGCAGGCACAGATTCTTAACGGACCCACCTCCGAGATGAAACATAGAGCTTATTAGAGGTGAAAAGAGACATTTCATCCAAATTAGGCCTGACAGACAGGTTTTATGGTCGTGTTGCTGAGGTGAGTTGAGCTTGTCGTGCCTGCCTTGGCCCAACAACGAAGTGACAGAGAAATCAAGGTAACATGGGCATGCCCTGGGACTAAGAAGAGAGCAAATGTGCCTCGCCCACCTGATGTCTGTGCTTAAAACTCAATCCTAGAGCCCAGTTCAGATCAGTTTGTCTCTACAGGGCCTGCCCACAGGGATGTCCTCTCTCGGCACAGCAGAGGTCTGGGGTACAAAGAACAGGAGATCTTTGTGGGTGTCCAGGTGGAGCTTGATCACCTGGACAATGGAGTACTCACTGGTCACTTCCAGAGAGGAACAGACTTCCAGTTCCTCGGGTAGGATGATGGTGGTGCTCCTGTAAGGCCAGTAGGAGTCAGACAGGTCGGGAAGAACTGAGTATGTCAAGTAGTGTTCATCCTGAGAGTCCCTTGAGATGTCCTGCTGTACCACCTCTACCAGCTGTCTGCTGAGCCTGCAGGGTAGGGACAAGTGAAGATTAACCTAAGAGGGATCTGAAGTCATAAGTCCTGTCAGGCTTTGATGCAAGGCGGAAAGGAGTGGTCAAGAAAGCAAAGAGGGGAAGGACCCATTAAGAAGAGAAACGATTCTTGTTTTTGGGGGACACGTTGTGTTTCACACAGGGGCAGCTGTTCGAAAGGAAAGTAAGTGCTCGTGCACGGGCCAAATAGCAAGCTTCTGACGAAAGACACTGAATTATCTCTGTGCCGTCCACTTATGACTCATACCACACGAGTCCCACAATGGTGGCCTTTCCCCTTCCATGCAAATGGCATTGAGTTCTGCATGTAGTGGCCAAGCACGGGCAGCTCTGGGGGCAGTGGACTGTCACAGAAATCTCATGCCAGGAAGCCCTCTTTCTCTCAACCTTGTGGCATCATAGAACATGTTTGTCTACTTGCTATGATATTTTAATGTTATGAACACTTGTCCACACGAAATCTAAAGACAGAGAGCAGATGTGCATGGCTCTCTAAAGCACACAAGAATGAGCAAGCACCGTGGTCCCTGTGACATATTTGTTCACCCGGGTCAGCGGACTGTGGCTTACTCAACTCGAGAAGTCATTAAGAAATGGGAAGCAATCCCAGTACAACGGTGAAGACAGAGAACATTGTGAAACTGGTAATTTGTCCTTGACCGCATGGATAATACCGTGCTCGTCAGCACTTTCTGCTTCTCCCCGGGTGCCACTTTTGAATCCCCAGCCCCCAAGTGTCCAGAATTACCTGGGGGCAGCCGGCTCTTGTCTTCCCAGACCCTCCTGATCAGTTCGGTCTTCTGCAAATAATGAAGAGAAAGTATTACGTTAAGCACATTCGCCTTCACAGATGCCCACTCCTATATCCTGCATAGCACAGGACAGACATATAAGCACAGCAATACCAGGCAACTGTGAGTGTAAACATCCAGGAGCGCTTAGGTAAGGCCTCGCGGGCAAAAATTGGGATGGTACTCTTGAGTCATTAAACCAATATCCCTGATAAAACAAGCCATCCTCATAGCATCCTAAATCTTGAGTCTAGGCAAACAAACCAATTCTGTTTCTCAGAGATCCTGGGGGAACTCCCTGGCTGCTTCCTAGACAGTTGCTGCAATATTGAGGCTTTTTCCATCTGAAATTCCAACAGGTGAATGGTTTAGAGGAATCAGCCATGCAGATTAAACCAATGAATGGATTCTACACGCCATCAAATCAGAACAATCTTGAAAGCTACAAAGAAACAGGGGACACTCATGGGGTAGGGAAGTTTCAGGACCCTGCATTGCTCCAGAGAAACATACACTGTCCCATAGCAGTGGTCCAGTTCGGGTTCTCAGCTGACTTGAGATGAGATAAGACAAATGAAGACACAGACGAAGTGAAGAGCGTGAACCAGGGGAGTGCCATCTCCAGAGATATAGAAAAGGCTGCCAACAGCCTTGGCAGGCATCCAAATTCAGGGGCATGTTTCATGAATGGAAATTAGAGCCTTGCAAGAGAGGACTCGAGCTGAATTCATAATTAGGAGGTCTGGCAGTGACCTCGTGTGCCTGGGCTGGAGAGGTGTATGAGTCTGGCAGGGTGTGAGGAACAAGGAATATGGACACCACCTGGGGGACCACGTGGAGTTATAGCCCCTTTGGAATGGGAGCATTCATAGGCCATATCCAGAGTAGACCCAAATTCAGGTTCATCAAACAGGAATTTGCCATCACGGTAAGACTGGCCGCTGTCACGCCTTTCTTGCACATTTGAAGGAGCCAAAACACATTCATCCACTGTGTCCTGTAGGAATTCCTTCTTTTCAACATCCTGGGGCTCCATGCTATGCCGGGGGAGACAACAATGATAGAAGATCAAACCAGGAGGATCAGACACCATGGCTTCCTAGCTGGTGTTGATGGGTGTGATAGCGAGTGGTCCCAGAAAGCAATGGGGCTGTCCCCTTGGAGGGAAAATACTATCCCCCTATATAAGGAGCAGAGTGCGGCCTCCGATATGAGGAGCAGTGGGAGACAGAGCAGGAGATATTCTGTGCACTGGCCTCATAACCAGGTGACGGAGGAGGTGACTAAAACATCCCTGTCATACTCATGTCATAATTATGACTCCCAACACACAGAGGTTATCAAAACAAGTGGCTTCAACCCTTCTGCATACATTGCATTGACTTGTACATGCAGTGTCCAAGGGACTAAATATCCTGAGGCCTTACTGCCTCTCAGACATTCTGACTCCAAGGAATATTTTCTCAATATTTTGATGGGACATGCATTTATTCTTCAATTTCCTCTCTTGCTATCCAAAATCCTCCAACATGATGTCAAACAGACACAAAATTAATACACATCTCACTTTGGTTTTAACCACACAGGAGAAAACACCTGATTACCGGAATCCCTGGGTTTGCTCAATTCATGTGTGTCCACTCTTTGTAGGTTATTCAACATGAAAGGGAGTAAGAAAGTGACACCTACACAACTACCACATGAAAATAGATGACATGGTTAAAGGGCATATTCTGCTATTGACTGAATGGATGGACTAGTTCTAGGCAGCACTTTCTCTCTATCCCTGGATGTGAGCCAGCGAGGTGAGTCGGGACCCGGACCGTGGGCGACAAGGAGAAGTGACAGAGAGGCTCAAGGGGGAAGACGGTAAGTAGGTCCCGTTCAAAGGCCCTTGTTGGGCTGTGCATCCCCGAACACTCACTGAGCTCTTTCTCGGGGGCCTCTCCCTGGTGCCACCGAGCTGCTGCTTATGTCTCCGCCACGTGGGAACGGCACCGCCCCATTTCTCAGGTAGTTCGGCGCCTGACATAGGAGTCCCGGGTCACCCCAGGCTCCAGGAAGGGACACTGAGTGCGGGAGGGTAAGGAAGACACGACCCAGGGGAGGGTGGAAAAGCTCAGACGTCAGGAAATCCGAGCAGAGGCGGATTCTGATGAGCAGGGAGCTGGGAACGAGGCCCCAGAGATGAGGGGAGATGACGAACTAGACGGAGGATCAGAGGAGAGAGTGACGTGTGCACTTTGTGTAGGAAAGTGGCCCCTTATTTGTTTAGAAAAGGGAAAAAACAGAAATAAGCCGGAGACCAGTATTTCTATTGTGAATGTGAGCGCCAAACAGAGAAGATGGGCTTGGAGATGCTGACGGAGAGAAAACCGGGCACAGGAGCCTTCCTGAGAAAGCCAGGGGAGATGGGGTCCGGGGAAGTGGGGCCAGTAGGAACCGCTCCACCCCCATGAATCATGCCCTGACACCATTTTCCAAGTGTGCAAGCACCACAGAGACCCCAAAATTAGACATCACAAATTCATAGATGTTATCAAGCAATTGTTGTTGAATCAGCCCCCCTAGAAACGACGTGGTTTCATGCTCCCAGCATTGATGAAACGGAGATACCATCTGCACAGGTTCTGATGAGGGGACCGAGGGGACAATACGTAAGAAGATGACTAAGTTAAACAGCCAGGAAGTCGCAAGCCCAGGCCCTGGGACACAGCTGCCACTAAACACAGGCTCTAGCTCACCTCGCTGTATTGGAGCATCGTGGGGTTCGACCTCACCCCACTGCGGCCTCCAGCCATGAGCCGGTGATGACCAATGCGGGGACCAGAACGGCCTACTCCTGTCCCCACTCACCTTGGAAGGGCGGCCATTGGTTCCCAGGACCCAACTCGGCGTCCAGGCTCCCGAGGGTGCAGGAGAGGCCGAGCCTGGCTCTGTTGTCACCACAATCCAACTGCTGGTCCAACTGCAGTGGCAGAATATTGGCCACCTGGGTGCTTGGCTGTGTCCGTGCTCCTGAAGTCTGCACCTCTGCCCTTTGGAAAGTCCAGTTTCCGCTTGATGGCCCTTGGTGACAGGGAGCCTGCATCGGAGCTGAAGCAAGAAGAGATCTCAATGGGCTCAATCCCCGGGCTCCTTAGCTGAGCACTCCCAGACCACCCATGTCTGATGTCCCCGTCTGCCTTTAAGACCACACTGTGAGCAAGCACAAAGGCACACATGATATGTATGAAGGAGATGTCACCATTATGTCCCAGCCTGGGGATGCTGGGATGGCAGGTTCCAAGCCAGCAAAGTCCCTGAGGTGAAAATACCCCCTTGACGCCACCGGGCCTTTGGATGGGCACATGAGTTCATGCCTATCATTCAGTTAGTAGTAACCTTGGTCCTACAGCCTAGGGAGAAGATCCTAGAGAGGCCTCAGGGCATGTGGAGAAGGAGTTGTCGGTTGTTTCCCCCTCAAGAAAACGAACAGGGAAACAAGTTCGACCTCCAGGCTTCAGGTACCACTAGAGAACGGAGTTGCGAAGGGTACCTCTAGATGCTTTAGGTACCACTAGAGACGGGACCACGGACCAAGTTATGGGAACATTTCACAGCTCTGGAGCCTTTTGAGGTTTCTTATCTGCAATATCTGATTGCTTTCCCCCCACCCACACATCTGTATGCGATATATTCTATTGCCATTGGAGAAGGGGCTAACAGCTCTGAGTAACGTAGCAGCGGTCTGAGTCCCTTTGGAAACTTCCAGGCCAGAAGTACTATAGGATCAGACTTGTGGGTCTTCAGGGAGGGCATACAGCACCCAGTCCTCGCATCACACACCCCTCAGTGAGGTGTGGACCGCACTCCGTAATCAAACCCGCTCAGATTGCGACTGTGAAGGGAGTCCGTGTTCTCAGACAGGGGGCTAACCAGAGACGTGCCACAGCCTCTCGCCAGAGCAGGTCAGCCTCAGCGGGGCCTGGCGGCTCCCTGCCAAGATTCCTGGTCCCTTGTGTGCATCTCATTCTCCCTAGTCTTTTCATCTGTCACTACAAACAATTCCATGAGTCTGTGACAGTTTAGCCTCCCTGGCAACGCCCTGTATCTCCTCTCACCGTGCGTTCTCCCACCTCCTTCTATCTGCTCTTTCCTGCCTGCGCTAGCAACGCCCCCAAGTCCTGTCCTCCCAAACGCCCACCGTGCTGGGGAGCGCTCAGTCCCCTCTCTGCTGCACACACTCTCCACTCCTCACCCAGCCTCTGGGGTCGCTTGGTCCTCTGGTCCCTCTCTGTCCTCCAGAATCACTTCTCCCCACCCCACACCAGGTGCCTCCCCAGCTCCCAGGGCTTCTGCCCCAAGCACGTCTCTCAGATGGGTAGGCCTTCCATCATTCCTCGAGGCACACTGTCACCAGTCATTGTTAAGCACAATTTAGGACATGTCATATGACTTTATGATACTTCCTACTGGGGGAAAGGCTAAATCATCTCCAATTAGCAAATCTGGTTGGAGAAGGAGTTGTCAAAACCAGGTTCCCCATTCTCAAATGTTATCTTGAATGAAGGTCTAAGTGTGCTTAAAGTTATGACTCCTAATTTCCTCACGTTCTTTTATGGCTCTTTTCTCAACTACCAGGGTTCATTTAATCTACTCAAACAATGTGCTTTGCACATGCAGAAGAAAAGGGAAAATATTTTATCAAACTCTGAAGGACCGTCCACTATTTTTAGTTTGGCTAGTGGGGAAAAGCCCTGGATGAAAGCTAAGGTTGGCACTTCCATGAGATTGGCCTGTTTCTACAAGGGTTCTCCCTGTGCAGGCAGGATGGGCCTGAGTAGCCCTCCTGCGGCCCTGTTGCTGGAATCACAGCCTATGCACACTGATCACACGCTGCCGTCAGAACCCCTACCCTGGACGGGCCGTGTATAATATAGACGCTGCATTCACTCATCTCAGCCCATCCACGTGGCTGAACGTTGCCCCCATGGTCCAGGGTGAATGGAAGGCCGTATCACACACACCTGCCTTCTGAGACATGTGTCTGAACCTTTCTCATCCCACTGCCCATGGGAACCCACACTTGGCCGTCAGCATCTCTGAGGGAATGTGCAGCCTTGCAAGGGTGACAGGCAGCCAAGTGAGGAGCCTCCATGGGACCCCTGGTGAAAACAGAAAAGCCTGGGGACCTCTAAGCCCTGATTGCTTTGGGATGGAGAGCCTCTTTGAGACCTTGATCTCGCAGAGGGGCTGGACGAGCCGCTGGTTCTGCTTACACCACAGAGTGACACACAGGGTAGGGGTTGGCAGATGCATGGCTGAGTCACAGGGGTCTTTGGGACAGTCTTGCAACATTTTTGTTTACATTCACAACTGTTTCAAATAATTTGGTACAAAAGCAGAGATGAAAGTGTGAGCTCCATCCCCACCTACACCCTGACAGGACTGAGTTGAGATCAATGGACAGCCTGATCTGGTGAGTCTGATGTCCCACTACCCACTGGCCAGAAGTCTTGGGCAAGTGACGTGACCTTGCTGAGGCTCAGCACCCTCAGCTGTCACAGGAGATGCCAAATGGACTCGAGAGTGTCCCTGTGAGGACCCGATGCTTCCAGAGAAATAGAGGTGCTGCTGAGTGGGCACGGGAAGGGGCATGGTAGAGCACAAGAGTAAATAACTCTGTGTTTCATTTCTGCTTCCTGAATTGCTGTAACCCCTAGGAAGCCTTGGCTTCCTTACCCCTCGGAGAGGGATAGGAAACAGGGGAGAAAGTGGTCCTAGTGTGGAAAGGCTGTTACTGACCAAATAAGGTGAGGGACAAATCGTTTCACGGCCAATTTCACTATACAACATTGACAGGGCAAGGAACATCTTATACTCCTTGCTGCTCCTTCAAAGTGATTTGATGAGCAAAGAAAGACTCCTAACGATGCCAATGCTTCTCCCAGAAGGGAAGGCCGAAAAATACCCTGAGTGGGAAGAAAAGGAAATTGGGTTTTAGCCTGCACTCCTGTGAGAGTGTGGCCCCAAAGGGGTCTGGCTCAGCAGGCAGCATTTTCTGAAGAATCTGGAGAGGGGAACAACTCTGCTTTGCTCCTGAATGAGGCCACACCCACGTCAGGTGCACGGGCCATTGATCATTGATAGGACATTATGCCACTGAGCAGACACTTGAGTGAAAACATACCCACATGGGGGAAAAGTCACTGACGCTGCAGGAAGGGTAAAAAGCACGCCATCCGTGGAGGATGGAAAACCGGGGCTAGGGCTCTGGCTTCACTGAAACCATGGTGTACAGACAGGATTCGAGGCTGAGGATTTTCGATCTATATGCTCCAGAGGAACGTAGGCACCCCAGGAGCAAAAACTTTAAAATCAGCAACAAATGCTGATTTCCGATGCTACAAATATGGAGCTGACTGGAAACCTGTGTGGAGAGCCAGAGACTTTGCAGGAAGCACACAGGAAATAGAACTGGCAACAGAATTTCATGGGTAGCACAGAATTCTTCTTGCAAGAAATAAAAAGAGGTCTGTGACCCAGATGTCTCCAGGTGAGATAGTGGTGGCTGAGTTTTTGCCCTTTTCCCTCCATTTCTCCTCTCCAACCTGACTTGGTACCAACAGCCTGCACTTATGAGGGGGCCGGGTGACAGAGGGTAGTCTGAGACAGAAGGAAAGGAAATTTGTCTGATTCAAAACACACTTTTTTTGTTTTTTGAAGTAGGCTCCACAACCAGTGTGGAGCTTAACCTGGGGCTTGAACTCACAACCTTGAGATGAAGATCTGAGTGGACATCAAGAGCTGGATGCATAACCAACTGAAACACCCAGGTGTCCCAGTGTTTTCAAAATTAACTCCAAGGGCAAAGTTCAAACCAGTTTGAGTCTACAGGGCCTGTTGCCACGGGTGCATGTCTCAGCCTATTTAGGGTGTTGGATACAGAGAAGACAGGCTTCCTTGGAGCCCCCGCCCCAGGAACCTTGTGCCCCTCACGTGGGAGTACTTACCATCTACATCCAGACCCAAGAAAGTTTCCAGAGTATCAAATATGGATGAGGCACTTGTATACGGCCTCCAGGTGTCTGGCAGGTCATGGCCAACTGAAGAAGTCAAACAACATTCGTCCAGTGAGTCCTGTGGGACTTCATTCTCTTCTGCTACTGGCAGCTCCCTGGGGAACCTGGTGTTACAGGGAGGACAGGAGATGCAACGAGAAGGTTGAGTCAACACGGAGTCCCAGCTGGTTTTGGTGGCAGGGAGGAGGGACTGGTCACAGGAAACCAATGGGAAGTCCCCATCAAGGGAGATGAACCATTCTGCCTCTATCTGGGGCCAGAGTGTGGCTGCACTGGGGAGAGATCACGGAGGCGGGGAGGGAGCGAGAGCAGGAGGTGCTCAGAGCATGGACAGAATGGGAGCTTAAGGGAAGGAGCCTGAACCAGCCCTGTGCACAACAGTCACAACACATAGCACACTCAGAAAACAATAAAACCGGCATCAACACTTTTGCATACATTTTGTTGAAATTTACAGAAATCACCAAGACAACCCCAGATTGGCAGCATTGTAGATTCCTAGAAAGCTCGTATGTCCAAGGCCTACTTGTCTAAATACTGAGACATGAATTTTCGTTTTCCTAAACACTTCCCTTGCCATGAATTCCTGCCAACATCATAATGCGAAACCAGCAGCGACAGATGGGCATTTTGGATGGATCCAATACAAAGTGTCCCTGTGACTGCTTAGGATACATACATCAATGGACAAGAGGTTCCTGCTTTTGGGGGGGGATTAAGAAAGGGGCCTCTAGAAGTACCACAGTGAAACAGAGAACACTGATAACGGAAGATTTTGTGGGTGGCTGAATGGGTAAAATAGGTACGTTTAGCACTTTCTAGATTTGCCTAGATCTGAGATCACGAGATGTCACCATTGAATTAAAGCCCATGATTCTTCAGAGTTACCTGGGGCATATCCGGTCTTGGTCTTCCTCCAAAAGATCATTATGATTTTCTACAAACAAATACAGACAGGTCCAGTCACATAAACAGAACATTTGTATGTTAAAATTAAGTATCCAATACAACCAGTGCATGGGCATAATTACCCTTAGTGGGGCAGCAGGATACTCTGAGAGAAATCCTCCTGGAGGCCTCAGGTAGTACCTTGGGATTGTGCCTTGGTTTGCTTTCCTATACCATTGGGCATGAGCTCCCTAATGTGATAGGGCCACATCTCAAGTGTCTGTGTACAGAGTGAAACATCTGTTTTACCACAGATTCTGGGGAACAGCTTACATGCATTCTAAAACCTTACTGGAACAACCTCTCATTCCCTTATAGTATGAGATGCTCTAGGTGTGAGGGTTTAAGGGAATTTAGACACAAAGACCAGGCTGATGGATGGAATCTGCAAACCCTCACAGCAAAAGGAATCTATTGTGTACAGTCCTTTGTGCTACACAGACATATGAGCCATGCATGGGGAGGGGCGATGCCCAGGCTCAGCTTTGCTTCGAGGAAAACATACAAGGAGGCTGATGGTAGAAGCGTTGACGTGCAATACTCCGACGATGACTCAGTGTAGACAGACAACACAGAGGATACAGACACTGGGGATCGGTGCAGTGAAAGCAGGGAAATGACAAATCCAAAGATACAGGTAAGGCTGACAACATCTTTGGACAGGCACAAAAATTCAAGGGATGTTTTTCGGGTCTACAAAGGAGAGCAGTGCAGATGAGGAGAGGCATTTAAAGGAAATCAGGAACAAAGACAGACACCTCTGCATATGCAGCTCAACTGAGAGTGAGTTCGTCATATCTGCCTTGACTCCAATGTCCTAACTTCTGTCAGGAGCCGTAAGCATGGCCGGAGATGCGGAACAAACGGTAGGTCCCTGACTCACCTGATGTCTATGGTGAAAAGTCTACCCTGGGGCCTGACTCAGATCCCTATGTCTAGCGGGCTTCTACACAGCGATGACACATCTCAGCGGAACCAGAGGTTGGATACCAAAAATAGCGGGGCAACTTGGGAGGCCAGTTGGAGCTTTATCACATGGACAGTGGAGGACTCACGAGCTGCTTCCAGAGGAGAACAGATGTCCAGATCTTGGAAAGAGTGAATGTCAGCCCTCCTAGAATTCCCGTGGGGGTCAGACAGGCCAGGAAATGCTGAGGAAATCATATAGCATTCATCCATTGAGTCCCATGGGTTGTCCTCCACTTCCACCACTGGCAGCTCCCTGCTGAACCTGGTAGGGTGGGGAGATCTGAACATTAAGACAAGAAAGGTGGACCTCCCACCATCCTAACCGTTTTGATGGGCAGCTGGGAATTACACTCATAAAAAAGGGGCACACCAATTTTTGACAGCAACAACTCTGCTCCTGTTCCAGGCGGCAGTGTGGTGCTGTGGGGGCAGTAGATATAGAGAACGGAAGGTGCTCAGGGCAGTGGCCACAGAACTAAGCTTCTGAGCAACAACCTGAACTAGTGTGGAAAGGAAGTCATGACTCACAGCCAGCATGGATAATTCTAAAGTTGACTTCAACACATTTACGTAAATGTTGTCGATACTACCTTCACTGACCAAGTGAACGCGGGTGTTAAAAGGCATCTTCAAAATGGAGACATCTTGTGTCTTCAGTGTCTCTTTCTCTAACTACTCTCACAGGAGGTGTTCTTTTCCTATAATATATCCTCAATGTGGTAACACCAAAGAGTTAGAGGCAGATATGCCTCTCACTCTGGTTTTACCAAAAAGAGAAGAGGGGAATGCGGAGAATCCCTGTGAAGGATTAGTTCACAAAGTTCAACTGACTGCAGGTTATTGAAATGGAGGGGTCAATAAAAGGAACGTGACCGTGTTACACGGTGAAGACATACATCAAAGTTAAAAGAGATACTTTGTAATTGAAGAATGGATGCAATAGATATGTTCGGCCATTTCTATTTTTTCCTCGAGATGTAATCCTTCAGTTTAACCACTGAAATAACAACCCATGATTCATCAGAGTTACCTGGGGCATGCCTGGTCCTGGTCTTCTTCCTCCTCATGGTGGAATTGATTTTCTGTAATTATATAGAGACAGGGCTGGTCATGAATGAGATCCTTCTCGGTACGTTAATAATCCAGAGTCTCATGTTACCCACACACTCAGATACGTTCCATGTGAGAACAGGTTCAGTCAGAAGAATATGTCAGGGTGCCTCCGATATTGTCATGTGATAACTGGCTTGATTTCCCGGCCTGAGCCATTTGGAAAAATTTATTCTATCTAGGAGATTAACATCACAGTGTTCCCTGTCGTCTGTGCAAGCACTTGAACTTCTCTCTTTGACACAGATTCTGGGGAGCCAGCCTCCCTGCATTCTAAAAGGATCGCTGCAGCATTCACCCTTCTCTCGTCAGATAGCCTGGTTGTTGAAGGCTCAGTGGAATTTGTACACTGAGACTGAACAGATGGAATGCAACTACAGACACTCAAGTTCAAGTGAGTCTTTGGTGCTACTCAGAACATTGGCCTAATTCATGTGGTGGGAGAATGCCAAGGCACAGCTCTGCTTCTGGAAACACACAATCAAGCTATGAGTAGAGACACTTAGGGTGGGTTTTCAGACAACTGTTTAGGAAGACAAGCCAACCTAAAGGAGACAGAGAATGGGGCTAAGAACAGCAAAACCAGTTAACCCTGGACAAGAATGCCAAGTGACTGCGGCAGGCACAGATTCTTAACGGACCCACCTCCGAGATGAAACATAGAGCTTATTAGAGGTGAAAAGAGACATTTCATCCAAATTAGGCCTGACAGACAGGTTTTATGGTCGTGTTGCTGAGGTGAGTTGAGCTTGTCGTGCCTGCCTTGGCCCAACAACGAAGTGACAGAGAAATCAAGGTAACATGGGCATGCCCTGGGACTAAGAAGAGAGCAAATGTGCCTCGCCCACCTGATGTCTGTGCTTAAAACTCAATCCTAGAGCCCAGTTCAGATCAGTTTGTCTCTACAGGGCCTGCCCACAGGGATGACCTCTCTCGGCACAGCAGAGGTCTGGGGTACAAAGAACAGGAGATCTTTGTGGGTGTCCAGGTGGAGCTTGATCACCTGGACAATGGAGTACTCACTGGTCACTTCCAGAGAGGAACAGACTTCCAGTTCCTCGGGTAGGATGATGGTGGTGCTCCTGTAAGGCCAGTAGGAGTCAGACAGGTCGGGAAGAACTGAGTATGTCAAGTAGTGTTCATCCTGAGAGTCCCTTGAGATGTCCTGCTGTACCACCTCTACCAGCTGTCTGCTGAGCCTGCAGGGTAGGGACAAGTGAAGATTAACCTAAGAGGGATCTGAAGTCATAAGTCCTGTCAGGCTTTGATGCAAGGCGGAAAGGAGTGGTCAAGAAAGCAAAGAGGGGAAGGACCCATTAAGAAGAGAAACGATTCTTGTTTTTGGGGGACACGTTGTGTTTCACACAGGGGCAGCTGTTCGAAAGGAAAGTAAGTGCTCGTGCACGGGCCAAATAGCAAGCTTCTGGCGAAAGAGACTGAATTATCTCTGTGCCGTCCACTTATGACTCATACCACACGAGTCCCACAATGGTGGCCTTTCCCCTTCCATGCAAATGGCATTGAGTTCTGCATGTAGTGGCCAAGCACGGGCAGCTCTGGGGGCAGTGGACTGTCACAGAAATCTCATGCCAGGAAGCCCTCTTTCTCTCAACCTTGTGGCATCATAGAACATGTTTGTCTACTTGCTATGATATTTTAATGTTATGAACACTTGTCCACACGAAATCTAAAGACAGAGAGCAGATGTGCATGGCTCTCTAAAGCACACAAGAATGAGCAAGCACCGTGGTCCCTGTGACATATTTGTTCACCCGGGTCAGCGGACTGTGGCTTACTCAACTCGAGAAGTCATTAAGAAATGGGAAGCAATCCCAGTACAACGGTGAAGACAGAGAACATTGTGAAACTGGTAATTTGTCCTGGACCGCATGGATAATACCGTGCTCGTCAGCACTTTCTGCTTCTCCCCGGGTGCCACTTTTGAATCCCCAGCCCCCGAGTGTCCAGAATTACCTGGGGGCAGCCGGCTCTTGTCTTCCCAGACCCTCCTGATCAGTTCGGTCTTCTGCAAATAATGAAGAGAAAGAATTACGTTAAGCACATTCGCCTTCACAGATGCCCACTCCTATATCCTGCATAGCACAGGACTGACATATAAGCACAGCAATACCAGGCAACTGTGAGTGTAAACATCCAGGAGCGCTTAGGTAAGGCCTCGCGGGCAAAAATTGGGATGGTACTCTTGAGTCATTAAACCAATATCCCTGATAAAACAAGCCATCCTCATAGCATCCTAAATCTTGAGTCTAGGCAAACAAACCGATTCTGTTTCTCAGAGATCCTGGGGGAACTCCCTGGCTGCTTCCTAGACAGTTGCTGCAATATTGAGGCTTTTTCCATCTGAAATTCCAACAGGTGAATGGTTTAGAGGAATCAGCCATGCAGATTAAACCAATGAATGGATTCTACACGCCATCAAATCAGAACAATCTTGAAAGCTACAAAGAAACAGGGGACACTCATGGGGTAGGGAAGTTTCAGGACCCTGCATTGCTCCAGAGAAACATACACTGTCCCATAGCAGTGGTCCAGTTCGGGTTCTCAGCTGACTTGAGATGAGATAAGACAAATGAAGACATAGACGAAGTGAAGAGCGTGAACCAGGGGAGTGCCATCTCCAGAGATATAGAAAAGGCTGCCAACAGCCTTGGCAGGCATCCAAATTCAGGGGCATGTTTCATGAATGGAAATTAGAGCCTTGGAAGAGAGGACACGAGCTGAATTCATAATTAGGAGGTCTGGCAGTGACCTCGTGGGCCTGGGCTGGAGAGGTGTATGAGTCTGGCAGGGTGTGAGGAACAAGGAATATGGACACCACCTGGGGGACCACGTGGAGTTATAGCCCCTTTGGAATGGGAGCATTCATAGGCCATATCCAGAGTAGACCCAAATTCAGGTTCATCAAACAGGAATTTGCCATCACGGTAAGACTGGCCGCTGTCACGCCTTTCTTGCACATTTGAAGGAGCCAAAACACATTCATCCACTGTGTCCTGTAGGAATTCCTTCTTTTCAACATCCTGGGGCTCCATGCTATGCCGGGGGAGACAACAATGATAGAAGATCAAACCAGGAGGATCAGACACAATGGCTTCCTAGCTGGGGTTGATGGGTGTGATAGCGAGTGGTCCCAGAAAGCAATGGGGCTGTCCCCTTGGAGGGAAAATACTATCCCCCTATATAAGGAGCAGAGTGCGGCCTCTGATATGAGGAGCAGTGGGAGACAGAGCAGGAGATATTCTGTGCACTGGCCTCATAACCAGGTGACGGAGGAGGTGACTAAAACATCCCTGTCATACTCATGTCATAATTATGACTCCCAACACACAGAGGTTATCAAAACAAGTGGCTTCAACCCTTCTGCATACATTGCATTGACTTGTACATGCAGTGTCCAAGGGACTAAATATCCTGAGGCCTTACTGCCTCTCAGACATTCTGACTCCAAGGAATATTTTCTCAATATTTTGATGGGACATGCATTTATTCTTCAATTTCCTCTCTTGCTATCCAAAATCCTCCAACATGATGTCAAACAGACACAAAATTAATACACATCTCACTTTGGTTTTAACCACACAGGAGAAAACACCTGATTACCGGAATCCCTGGGTTTGCTCAATTCATGTGTGTCCACTCTCTGTAGGTTATTCAACATGAAAGGGAGTAAGAAAGTGACACCTACACAACTACCACATGAAAATAGATGACATGGTTAAAGGGCATATTCTGCTATTGACTGAATGGATGGACTAGTTCTAGGCAGCACTTTCTCTCTATCCCTGGATGTGAGCCAGCGAGGTGAGTCGGGACCCGGACCGTGGGCGACAAGGAGAAGTGACAGAGAGGCTCAAGGGGGAAGACGGTAAGTAGGTCCCGTTCAAAGGCCCTTGTTGGGCTGTGCATCCCCGAACACTCACTGAGCTCTTTCTCGGGGGCCTCTCCCTGGTGCCACCGAGCTGCTGCTTATGCCTCCGCCACGTGGGAACGGCACCTCCCCATTTCTCAGGTAGTTCGGCGCCTGACATAGGAGTCCCAGGTCACCCCAGGCTCCAGGAAGGGACACTGAGTGCGGGAGGGTAAGGAAGACACGACCCAGGGGAGGGTGGAAAAGCTCAGACGTCAGGAAATCCGAGCAGAGGCGGATTCTGATGAGCAGGGAGCTGGGAACGAGGCCCCAGAGATGAGGGGAGATGACGAACTAGACGGAGGATCAGAGGAGAGAGTGACGTGTGCACTTTGTGTAGGAAAGTGGCCCCTTATTTGTTTAGAAAAGGGAAAAAACAGAAATAAGCCGGAGACCAGTATTTCTATTGTGAATGTGAGCGCCAAACAGAGAAGATGGGCTTGGAGATGCTGATGGAGAGAAAACCGGGCACAGGAGCCTTCCTGAGAAAGCCAGGGGAGATGGGGTCCGGGGAAGTGGGGCCAGTAGGAACCGCTCCAGCCCCATGAATCATGCCCTGACACCATTTTCCAAGTGTGCAAGCACCACAGAGACCCCAAAATTAGACATCACAAATTCATAGATGTTATCAAGCAATTGTTGTTGAATCAGCCCCCCTAGAAACGACGTGGTTTCATGCTCCCAGCATTGATGAAACGGAGATACCATCTGCACAGGTTCTGATGAGGGGACCGAGGGGACAATACGTAAGAAGATGACTAAGTTAAACAGCCAGGAAGTCGCAAGCCCAGGCCCTGGGACACAGCTGCCACTAAACACAGGCTCTAGCTCACCTCGCTGTATTGGAGCATCGTGGGGTTCGACCTCACCCCACTGCGGCCTCCAGCCATGAGCCGGTGATGACCAATGCGGGGACCAGAACGGCCTACTCCTGTCCCCACTCACCTTGGAAGGGCGGCCATTGGTTCCCAGGACCCAACTCGGCGTCCAGGCTCCCGAGGGTGCAGGAGAGGCCGAGCCTGGCTCTGTTGTCACCACAATCCAACTGCTGGTCCAACTGCAGTGGCAGAATATTGGCCACCTGGGTGCTTGGCTGTGTCCGTGCTCCTGAAGTCTGCACCTCTGCCCTTTGGAAAGTCCAGTTTCCGCTTGATGGCCCTTGGTGACAGGGAGCCTGCATCGGAGCTGAAGCAAGAAGAGATCTCAATGGGCTCAATCCCCGGGCTCCTTAGCTGAGCACTCCCAGACCACCCATGTCTGATGTCCCCGTCTGCCTTTAAGACCACACTGTGAGCAAGCACAAAGGCACACATGATATGTATGAAGGAGATGTCACCATTATGTCCCAGCCTGGGGATGCTGGGATGGCAGGTTCCAAGCCAGCAAAGTCCCTGAGGTGAATATACCCCCTTGACGCCACCGGGCCTTTGGATGGGCACATGAGTTCATGCCTATCATTCAGTTAGTAGTAACCTTGGTCCTACAGCCTAGGGAGAAGATCCTAGAGAGGCCTCAGGGCATGTGGAGAAGGAGTTGTCGGTTGTTTCCCCCTCAAGAAAACGAACAGGGAAACAAGTTCGACCTCCAGGCTTCAGGTACCACTAGAGAACGGAGTTGCGAAGGGTACCTCTAGATGCTTTAGGTACCACTAGAGACGGGACCACGGACCAAGTTATGGGAACATTTCACAGCTCTGGAGCCTTTTGAGGTTTCTTATCTGCAATATCTGATTGCTTTCCCCCCACCCACACATCTGTATGCGATATATTCTATTGCCATTGGAGAAGGGGCTAACAGCTCTGAGTAACGTAGCAGCGGTCTGAGTCCCTTTGGAAACTTCCAGGCCAGAAGTACTATAGGATCAGACTTGTGGGTCTTCAGGGAGGGCATACAGCACCCAGTCCTCGCATCACACACCCCTCAGTGAGGTGTGGACCGCACTCCGTAATCAAACCCGCTCAGATTGCGACTGTGAAGGGAGTCCGTGTTCTCAGAAAGGGGGCTAACCAGAGACGTGCCACAGCCTCTCGCCAGAGCAGGTCAGCCTCAGCGGGGCCTGGCGGCTCCCTGCCAAGATTCCTGGTCCCTTGTGTGCATCTCATTCTCCCTAGTCTTTTCATCTGTCACTACAAACAATTCCATGAGTCTGTGACAGTTTAGCCTCCCTGGCAACGCCCTGTATCTCCTCTCACCGTGCGTTCTCCCACCTCCTTCTATCTGCTCTTTCCTGCCTGCGCTAGCAACGCCCCCAAGTCCTGTCCTCCCAAACGCCCACCGTGCTGGGGAACGCTCAGTCCCCTCTCTGCTGCACACACTCTCCACTCCT
The DNA here is from genome assembly GCF_037043125.1 of Eumetopias jubatus. Classification (NCBI taxonomy): domain Eukaryota; kingdom Metazoa; phylum Chordata; class Mammalia; order Carnivora; family Otariidae; genus Eumetopias; species Eumetopias jubatus. Next base: position 1,627,649 of record NW_028274838.1, on the reverse strand, counting down.
CACCCTGCCTCTGGGGTCGCTTGGTCCTCTGGTCCCTCTCTGTCCTCCAGAATCACTTCTCCCCACCCCACACCAGGTGCCTCCCCAGCTCCCAGGGCTTCTGCCCCAAGCACGTCTCTCAGATGGGTAGGCCTTCCATCATTCCTCGAGGCACACTGTCACCAGTCATTGTTAAGCACAATTTAGGACATGTCATATGACTTTATGATACTTCCTACTGGGGGAAAGGCTAAATCATCTCCAATTAGCAAATCTGGTTGGAGAAGGAGTTGTCAAAACCAGGTTCCCCATTCTCAAATGTTATCTTGAATGAAGGTCTAAGTGTGCTTAAAGTTATGACTCCTAATTTCCTCACGTTCTTTTATGGCTCTTTTCTCAACTACCAGGGTTCATTTAATCTACTCAAACAATGTGCTTTGCACATGCAGAAGAAAAGGGAAAATATTTTATCAAACTCTGAAGGACCGTCCACTATTTTTAGTTTGGCTAGTGGGGAAAAGCCCTGGATGAAAGCTAAGGTTGGCACTTCCATGAGATTGGCCTGTTTCTACAAGGGTTCTCCCTGTGCAGGCAGGATGGGCCTGAGTAGCCCTCCTGCGGCCCTGTTGCTGGAATCACAGCCTATGCACACTGATCACACGCTGCCGTCAGAACCCCTACCCTGGACGGGCCGTGTATAATATAGACGCTGCATTCACTCATCTCAGCCCATCCACGTGGCTGAACGTTGCCCCCATGGTCCAGGGTGAATGGAAGGCCGTATCACACACACCTGCCTTCTGAGACATGTGTCTGAACCTTTCTCATCCCACTGCCCATGGGAACCCACACTTGGCCGTCAGCATCTCTGAGGGAATGTGCAGCCTTGCAAGGGTGACAGGCAGCCAAGTGAGGAGCCTCCATGGGACCCCTGGTGAAAACAGAAAAGCCTGGGGACCTCTAAGCCCTGATTGCTTTGGGATGGAGAGCCTCTTTGAGACCTTGATCTCGCAGAGGGGCTGGACGAGCCGCTGGTTCTGCTTACACCACAGAGTGACACACAGGGTAGGGGTTGGCAGATGCATGGCTGAGTCACAGGGGTCTTTGGGACAGTCTTGCAACATTTTTGTTTACATTCACAACTGTTTCAAATAATTTGGTACAAAAGCAGAGATGAAAGTGTGAGCTCCATCCCCACCTACTCCCTGACAGGACTGAGTTGAGATCAATGGACAGCCTGATCTGGTGAGTCTGATGTCCCACTACCCACTGGCCAGAAGTCTTGGGCAAGTGACGTGACCTTGCTGAGGCTCAGCACCCTCAGCTGTCACAGGAGATGCCAAATGGACTCGAGAGTGTCCCTGTGAGGACCCGATGCTTCCAGAGAAATAGAGGTGCTGCTGAGTGGGCACGGGAAGGGGCATGGTAGAGCACAAGAGTAAATAACTCTGTGTTTCATTTCTGCTTCCTGAATTGCTGTAACCCCTAGGAAGCCTTGGCTTCCTTACCCCTCGGAAAGGGATAGGAAACAGGGGAGAAAGTGGTCCTAGTGTGGAAAGGCTGTTACTGACCAAATAAGGTGAGGGACAAATCGTTTCACGGCCAATTTCACTATACAACATTGACAGGGCAAGGAACATCTTATACTCCTTGCTGCTCCTTCAAAGTGATTTGATGAGCAAAGAAAGACTCCTAACGATGCCAATGCTTCTCCCAGAAGGGAAGGCCGAAAAATACCCTGAGTGGGAAGAAAAGGAAATTGGGTTTTAGCCTGCACTCCTGTGAGAGTGTGGCCCCAAAGGGGTCTGGCTCAGCAGGCAGCATTTTCTGAAGAATCTGGAGAGGGGAACAACTCTGCTTTGCTCCTGAATGAGGCCACACCCACGTCAGGTGCACGGGCCATTGATCATTGATAGGACATTATGCCACTGAGCAGACACTTGAGTGAAAACATACCCACATGGGGGAAAAGTCACTGACGCTGCAGGAAGGGTAAAAAGCACGCCATCCGTGGAGGATGGAAAACCGGGGCTAGGGCTCTGGCTTCACTGAAACCATGGTGTACAGACAGGATTCGAGGCTGAGGATTTTCGATCTATATGCTCCAGAGGAACGTAGGCACCCCAGGAGCAAAAACTTTAAAATCAGCAACAAATGCTGATTTCCGATGCTACAAATATGGAGCTGACTGGAAACCTGTGTGGAGAGCCAGAGACTTTGCAGGAAGCACACAGGAAATAGAACTGGCAACAGAATTTCATGGGTAGCACAGAATTCTTCTTGCAAGAAATAAAAAGAGGTCTGTGACCCAGATGTCTCCAGGTGAGATAGTGGTGGCTGAGTTTTTGCCCTTTTCCCTCCATTTCTCCTCTCCAACCTGACTTGGTACCAACAGCCTGCACTTATGAGGGGGCCGGGTGACAGAGGGTAGTCTGAGACAGAAGGAAAGGAAATTTGTCTGATTCAAAACACACTTTTTTTGTTTTTTGAAGTAGGCTCCACAACCAGTGTGGAGCTTAACCTGGGGCTTGAACTCACAACCTTGAGATGAAGATCTGAGTGGACATCAAGAGCTGGATGCATAACCAACTGAAACACCCAGGTGTCCCAGTGTTTTCAAAATTAACTCCAAGGGCAAAGTTCAAACCAGTTTGAGTCTACAGGGCCTGTTGCCACGGGTGCATGTCTCAGCCTATTTAGGGTGTTGGATACAGAGAAGACAGGCTTCCTTGGAGCCCCCGCCCCAGGAACCTTGTGCCCCTCACGTGGGAGTACTTACCATCTACATCCAGACCCAAGAAAGTTTCCAGAGTATCAAATATGGATGAGGCACTTGTATACGGCCTCCAGGTGTCTGGCAGGTCATGGCCAACTGAAGAAGTCAAACAACATTCGTCCAGTGAGTCCTGTGGGACTTCATTCTCTTCTGCTACTGGCAGCTCCCTGGGGAACCTGGTGTTACAGGGAGGACAGGAGATGCAACGAGAAGGTTGAGTCAACACGGAGTCCCAGCTGGTTTTGGTGGCAGGGAGGAGGGACTGGTCACAGGAAACCAATGGGAAGTCCCCATCAAGGGAGATGAACCATTCTGCCTCTATCTGGGGCCAGAGTGTGGCTGCACTGGGGAGAGATCACGGAGGCGGGGAGGGAGCGAGAGCAGGAGGTGCTCAGAGCATGGACAGAATGGGAGCTTAAGGGAAGGAGCCTGAACCAGCCCTGTGCACAACAGTCACAACACATAGCACACTCAGAAAACAATAAAACCGGCATCAACACTTTTGCATACATTTTGTTGAAATTTACAGAAATCACCAAGACAACCCCAGATTGGCAGCATTGTAGATTCCTAGAAAGCTCGTATGTCCAAGGCCTACTTGTCTAAATACTGAGACATGAATTTTCGTTTTCCTAAACACTTCCCTTGCCATGAATTCCTGCCAACATCATAATGCGAAACCAGCAGCGACAGATGGGCATTTTGGATGGATCCAATACAAAGTGTCCCTGTGACTGCTTAGGATACATACATCAATGGACAAGAGGTTCCTGCTTTTGGGGGGGGATTAAGAAAGGGGCCTCTAGAAGTACCACAGTGAAACAGAGAACACTGATAACGGAAGATTTTGTGGGTGGCTGAATGGGTAAAATAGGTACGTTTAGCACTTTCTAGATTTGCCTAGATCTGAGATCACGAGATGTCACCATTGAATTAAAGCCCATGATTCTTCAGAGTTACCTGGGGCATATCCGGTCTTGGTCTTCCTCCAAAAGATCATTATGATTTTCTACAAACAAATACAGACAGGTCCAGTCACATAAACAGAACATTTGTATGTTAAAATTAAGTATCCAATACAACCAGTGCATGGGCATAATTACCCTTAGTGGGGCAGCAGGATACTCTGAGAGAAATCCTCCTGGAGGCCTCAGGTAGTACCTTGGGATTGTGCCTTGGTTTGCTTTCCTATACCATTGGGCATGAGCTCCCTAATGTGATAGGGCCACATCTCAAGTGTCTGTGTACAGAGTGAAACATCTGTTTTACCACAGATTCTGGGGAACAGCTTACATGCATTCTAAAACCTTACTGGAACAACCTCTCATTCCCTTATAGTATGAGATGCTCTAGGTGTGAGGGTTTAAGGGAATTTAGACACAAAGACCAGGCTGATGGATGGAATCTGCAAACCCTCACAGCAAAAGGAATCTATTGTGTACAGTCCTTTGTGCTACACAGACATATGAGCCATGCATGGGGAGGGGCGATGCCCAGGCTCAGCTTTGCTTCGAGGAAAACATACAAGGAGGCTGATGGTAGAAGCGTTGACGTGCAATACTCCGACGATGACTCAGTGTAGACAGACAACACAGAGGATACAGACACTGGGGATCGGTGCAGTGAAAGCAGGGAAATGACAAATCCAAAGATACAGGTAAGGCTGACAACATCTTTGGACAGGCACAAAAATTCAAGGGATGTTTTTCGGGTCTACAAAGGAGAGCAGTGCAGATGAGGAGAGGCATTTAAAGGAAATCAGGAACAAAGACAGACACCTCTGCATATGCAGCTCAACTGAGAGTGAGTTCGTCATATCTGCCTTGACTCCAATGTCCTAACTTCTGTCAGGAGCCGTAAGCATGGCCGGAGATGCGGAACAAACGGTAGGTCCCTGACTCACCTGATGTCTATGGTGAAAAGTCTACCCTGGGGCCTGACTCAGATCCCTATGTCTAGCGGGCTTCTACACAGCGATGACACATCTCAGCGGAACCAGAGGTTGGATACCAAAAATAGCGGGGCAACTTGGGAGGCCAGTTGGAGCTTTATCACATGGACAGTGGAGGACTCACGAGCTGCTTCCAGAGGAGAACAGATGTCCAGATCTTGGAAAGAGTGAATGTCAGCCCTCCTAGAATTCCCGTGGGGGTCAGACAGGCCAGGAAATGCTGAGGAAATCATATAGCATTCATCCATTGAGTCCCATGGGTTGTCCTCCACTTCCACCACTGGCAGCTCCCTGCTGAACCTGGTAGGGTGGGGAGATCTGAACATTAAGACAAGAAAGGTGGACCTCCCACCATCCTAACCGTTTTGATGGGCAGCTGGGAATTACACTCATAAAAAAGGGGCACACCAATTTTTGACAGCAACAACTCTGCTCCTGTTCCAGGCGGCAGTGTGGTGCTGTGGGGGCAGTAGATATAGAGAACGGAAGGTGCTCAGGGCAGTGGCCACAGAACTAAGCTTCTGAGCAACAACCTGAACTAGTGTGGAAAGGAAGTCATGACTCACAGCCAGCATGGATAATTCTAAAGTTGACTTCAACACATTTACGTAAATGTTGTCGATACTACCTTCACTGACCAAGTGAACGCGGGTGTTAAAAGGCATCTTCAAAATGGAGACATCTTGTGTCTTCAGTGTCTCTTTCTCTAACTACTCTCACAGGAGGTGTTCTTTTCCTATAATATATCCTCAATGTGGTAACACCAAAGAGTTAGAGGCAGATATGCCTCTCACTCTGGTTTACCAAAAAGAGAAGAGGGGAATGCGGAGAATCCCTGTGAAGGATTAGTTCACAAAGTTCAACTGACTGCAGGTTATTGAAATGGAGGGGTCAATAAAAGGAACGTGACCGTGTTACACGGTGAAGACATACATCAAAGTTAAAAGAGATACTTTGTAATTGAAGAATGGATGCAATAGATATGTTCGGCCATTTCTATTTTTTCCTCGAGATGTAATCCTTCAGTTTAACCACTGAAATAACAACCCATGATTCATCAGAGTTACCTGGGGCATGCCTGGTCCTGGTCTTCTTCCTCCTCATGGTGGAATTGATTTTCTGTAATTATATAGAGACAGGGCTGGTCATGAATGAGATCCTTCTCGGTACGTTAATAATCCAGAGTCTCATGTTACCCACACACTCAGATACGTTCCATGTGAGAACAGGTTCAGTCAGAAGAATATGTCAGGGTGCCTCCGATATTGTCATGTGATAACTGGCTTGATTTCCCGGCCTGAGCCATTTGGAAAAATTTATTCTATCTAGGAGATTAACATCACAGTGTTCCCTGTCGTCTGTGCAAGCACTTGAACTTCTCTCTTTGACACAGATTCTGGGGAGCCAGCCTCCCTGCATTCTAAAAGGATCGCTGCAGCATTCACCCTTCTCTCGTCAGATAGCCTGGTTGTTGAAGGCTCAGTGGAATTTGTACACTGAGACTGAACAGATGGAATGCAACTACAGACACTCAAGTTCAAGTGAGTCTTTGGTGCTACTCAGAACATTGGCCTAATTCATGTGGTGGGAGAATGCCAAGGCACAGCTCTGCTTCTGGAAACACACAATCAAGCTATGAGTAGAGACACTTAGGGTGGGTTTTCAGACAACTGTTTAGGAAGACAAGCCAACCTAAAGGAGACAGAGAATGGGGCTAAGAACAGCAAAACCAGTTAACCCTGGACAAGAATGCCAAGTGACTGCGGCAGGCACAGATTCTTAACGGACCCACCTCCGAGATGAAACATAGAGCTTATTAGAGGTGAAAAGAGACATTTCATCCAAATTAGGCCTGACAGACAGGTTTTATGGTCGTGTTGCTGAGGTGAGTTGAGCTTGTCGTGCCTGCCTTGGCCCAACAACGAAGTGACAGAGAAATCAAGGTAACATGGGCATGCCCTGGGACTAAGAAGAGAGCAAATGTGCCTCGCCCACCTGATGTCTGTGCTTAAAACTCAATCCTAGAGCCCAGTTCAGATCAGTTTGTCTCTACAGGGCCTGCCCACAGGGATGACCTCTCTCGGCACAGCAGAGGTCTGGGGTACAAAGAACAGGAGATCTTTGTGGGTGTCCAGGTGGAGCTTGATCACCTGGACAATGGAGTACTCACTGGTCACTTCCAGAGAGGAACAGACTTCCAGTTCCTCGGGTAGGATGATGGTGGTGCTCCTGTAAGGCCAGTAGGAGTCAGACAGGTCGGGAAGAACTGAGTATGTCAAGTAGTGTTCATCCTGAGAGTCCCTTGAGATGTCCTGCTGTACCACCTCTACCAGCTGTCTGCTGAGCCTGCAGGGTAGGGACAAGTGAAGATTAACCTAAGAGGGATCTGAAGTCATAAGTCCTGTCAGGCTTTGATGCAAGGCGGAAAGGAGTGGTCAAGAAAGCAAAGAGGGGAAGGACCCATTAAGAAGAGAAACGATTCTTGTTTTTGGGGGACACGTTGTGTTTCACACAGGGGCAGCTGTTCGAAAGGAAAGTAAGTGCTCGTGCACGGGCCAAATAGCAAGCTTCTGGCGAAAGAGACTGAATTATCTCTGTGCCGTCCACTTATGACTCATACCACACGAGTCCCACAATGGTGGCCTTTCCCCTTCCATGCAAATGGCATTGAGTTCTGCATGTAGTGGCCAAGCACGGGCAGCTCTGGGGGCAGTGGACTGTCACAGAAATCTCATGCCAGGAAGCCCTCTTTCTCTCAACCTTGTGGCATCATAGAACATGTTTGTCTACTTGCTATGATATTTTAATGTTATGAACACTTGTCCACACGAAATCTAAAGACAGAGAGCAGATGTGCATGGCTCTCTAAAGCACACAAGAATGAGCAAGCACCGTGGTCCCTGTGACATATTTGTTCACCCGGGTCAGCGGACTGTGGCTTACTCAACTCGAGAAGTCATTAAGAAATGGGAAGCAATCCCAGTACAACGGTGAAGACAGAGAACATTGTGAAACTGGTAATTTTTCCTGGACCGCATGGATAATACCGTGCTCGTCAGCACTTTCTGCTTCTCCCCGGGTGCCACTTTTGAATCCCCAGCCCCCGAGTGTCCAGAATTACCTGGGGGCAGCCGGCTCTTGTCTTCCCAGACCCTCCTGATCAGTTCGGTCTTCTGCAAATAATGAAGAGAAAGAATTACGTTAAGCACATTCGCCTTCACAGATGCCCACTCCTATATCCTGCATAGCACAGGACAGACATATAAGCACAGCAATACCAGGCAACTGTGAGTGTAAACATCCAGGAGCGCTTAGGTAAGGCCTCGCGGGCAAAAATTGGGATGGTACTCTTGAGTCATTAAACCAATATCCCTGATAAAACAAGCCATCCTCATAGCATCCTAAATCTTGAGTCTAGGCAAACAAACCGATTCTGTTTCTCAGAGATCCTGGGGGAACTCCCTGGCTGCTTCCTAGACAGTTGCTGCAATATTGAGGCTTTTTCCATCTGAAATTCCAACAGGTGAATGGTTTAGAGGAATCAGCCATGCAGATTAAACCAATGAATGGATTCTACACGCCATCAAATCAGAACAATCTTGAAAGCTACAAAGAAACAGGGGACACTCATGGGGTAGGGAAGTTTCAGGACCCTGCATTGCTCCAGAGAAACATACACTGTCCCATAGCAGTGGTCCAGTTCGGGTTCTCAGCTGACTTGAGATGAGATAAGACAAATGAAGACATAGACGAAGTGAAGAGCGTGAACCAGGGGAGTGCCATCTCCAGAGATATAGAAAAGGCTGCCAACAGCCTTGGCAGGCATCCAAATTCAGGGGCATGTTTCATGAATGGAAATTAGAGCCTTGGAAGAGAGGACACGAGCTGAATTCATAATTAGGAGGTCTGGCAGTGACCTCGTGGGCCTGGGCTGGAGAGGTGTATGAGTCTGGCAGGGTGTGAGGAACAAGGAATATGGACACCACCTGGGGGACCACGTGGAGTTATAGCCCCTTTGGAATGGGAGCATTCATAGGCCATATCCAGAGTAGACCCAAATTCAGGTTCATCAAACAGGAATTTGCCATCACGGTAAGACTGGCCGCTGTCACGCCTTTCTTGCACATTTGAAGGAGCCAAAACACATTCATCCACTGTGTCCTGTAGGAATTCCTTCTTTTCAACATCCTGGGGCTCCATGCTATGCCGGGGGAGACAACAATGATAGAAGATCAAACCAGGAGGATCAGACACCATGGCTTCCTAGCTGGGGTTGATGGGTGTGATAGCGAGTGGTCCCAGAAAGCAATGGGGCTGTCCCCTTGGAGGGAAAATACTATCCCCCTATATAAGGAGCAGAGTGCGGCCTCTGATATGAGGAGCAGTGGGAGACAGAGCAGGAGATATTCTGTGCACTGGCCTCATAACCAGGTGACGGAGGAGGTGACTAAAACATCCCTGTCATACTCATGTCATAATTATGACTCCCAACACACAGAGGTTATCAAAACAAGTGGCTTCAACCCTTCTGCATACATTGCATTGACTTGTACATGCAGTGTCCAAGGGACTAAATATCCTGAGGCCTTACTGCCTCTCAGACATTCTGACTCCAAGGAATATTTTCTCAATATTTTGATGGGACATGCATTTATTCTTCAATTTCCTCTCTTGCTATCCAAAATCCTCCAACATGATGTCAAACAGACACAAAATTAATACACATCTCACTTTGGTTTTAACCACACAGGAGAAAACACCTGATTACCGGAATCCCTGGGTTTGCTCAATTCATGTGTGTCCACTCTCTGTAGGTTATTCAACATGAAAGGGAGTAAGAAAGTGACACCTACACAACTACCACATGAAAATAGATGACATGGTTAAAGGGCATATTCTGCTATTGACTGAATGGATGGACTAGTTCTAGGCAGCACTTTCTCTCTATCCCTGGATGTGAGCCAGCGAGGTGAGTCGGGACCCGGACCGTGGGCGACAAGGAGAAGTGACAGAGAGGCTCAAGGGGGAAGACGGTAAATAGGTCCCGTTCAAAGGCCCTTGTTGGGCTGTGCATCCCCGAACACTCACTGAGCTCTTTCTCGGGGGCCTCTCCCTGGTGCCACCGAGCTGCTGCTTATGCCTCCGCCACGTGGGAACGGCACCTCCCCATTTCTCAGGTAGTTCGGCGCCTGACATAGGAGTCCCGGGTCACCCCAGGCTCCAGGAAGGGACACTGAGTGCGGGAGGGTAAGGAAGACACGACCCAGGGGAGGGTGGAAAAGCTCAGACGTCAGGAAATCCGAGCAGAGGCGGATTCTGATGAGCAGGGAGCTGGGAACGAGGCCCCAGAGATGAGGGGAGATGACGAACTAGACGGAGGATCAGAGGAGAGAGTGACGTGTGCACTTTGTGTAGGAAAGTGGCCCCTTATTTGTTTAGAAAAGGGAAAAAACAGAAATAAGCCGGAGACCAGTATTTCTATTGTGAATGTGAGCGCCAAACAGAGAAGATGGGCTTGGAGATGCTGATGGAGAGAAAACCGGGCACAGGAGCCTTCCTGAGAAAGCCAGGGGAGATGGGGTCCGGGGAAGTGGGGCCAGTAGGAACCGCTCCAGCCCCATGAATCATGCCCTGACACCATTTTCCAAGTGTGCAAGCACCACAGAGACCCCAAAATTAGACATCACAAATTCATAGATGTTATCAAGCAATTGTTGTTGAATCAGCCCCCCTAGAAACGACGTGGTTTCATGCTCCCAGCATTGATGAAACGGAGATACCATCTGCACAGGTTCTGATGAGGGGACCGAGGGGACAATACGTAAGAAGATGACTAAGTTAAACAGCCAGGAAGTCGCAAGCCCAGGCCCTGGGACACAGCTGCCACTAAACACAGGCTCTAGCTCACCTCGCTGTATTGGAGCATCGTGGGGTTCGACCTCACCCCACTGCGGCCTCCAGCCATGAGCCGGTGATGACCAATGCGGGGACCAGAACGGCCTACTCCTGTCCCCACTCACCTTGGAAGGGCGGCCATTGGTTCCCAGGACCCAACTCGGCGTCCAGGCTCCCGAGGGTGCAGGAGAGGCCGAGCCTGGCTCTGTTGTCACCACAATCCAACTGCTGGTCCAACTGCAGTGGCAGAATATTGGCCACCTGGGTGCTTGGCTGTGTCCGTGCTCCTGAAGTCTGCACCTCTGCCCTTTGGAAAGTCCAGTTTCCGCTTGATGGCCCTTGGTGACAGGGAGCCTGCATCGGAGCTGAAGCAAGAAGAGATCTCAATGGGCTCAATCCCCGGGCTCCTTAGCTGAGCACTCCCAGACCACCCATGTCTGATGTCCCCGTCTGCCTTTAAGACCACACTGTGAGCAAGCACAAAGGCACACATGATATGTATGAAGGAGATGTCACCATTATGTCCCAGCCTGGGGATGCTGGGATGGCAGGTTCCAAGCCAGCAAAGTCCCTGAGGTGAAAATACCCCCTTGACGCCACCGGGCCTTTGGATGGGCACATGAGTTCATGCCTATCATTCAGTTAGTAGTAACCTTGGTCCTACAGCCTAGGGAGAAGATCCTAGAGAGGCCTCAGGGCATGTGGAGAAGGAGTTGTCGGTTGTTTCCCCCTCAAGAAAACGAACAGGGAAACAAGTTCGACCTCCAGGCTTCAGGTACCACTAGAGAACGGAGTTGCGAAGGGTACCTCTAGATGCTTTAGGTACCACTAGAGACGGGACCACGGACCAAGTTATGGGAACATTTCACAGCTCTGGAGCCTTTTGAGGTTTCTTATCTGCAATATCTGATTGCTTTCCCCCCACCCACACATCTGTATGCGATATATTCTATTGCCATTGGAGAAGGGGCTAACAGCTCTGAGTAACGTAGCAGCGGTCTGAGTCCCTTTGGAAACTTCCAGGCCAGAAGTACTATAGGATCAGACTTGTGGGTCTTCAGGGAGGGCATACAGCACCCAGTCCTCGCATCACACACCCCTCAGTGAGGTGTGGACCGCACTCCGTAATCAAACCCGCTCAGATTGCGACTGTGAAGGGAGTCCGTGTTCTCAGAAAGGGGGCTAACCAGAGACGTGCCACAGCCTCTCGCCAGAGCAGGTCAGCCTCAGCGGGGCCTGGCGGCTCCCTGCCAAGATTCCTGGTCCCTTGTGTGCATCTCATTCTCCCTAGTCTTTTCATCTGTCACTACAAACAATTCCATGAGTCTGTGACAGTTTAGCCTCCCTGGCAACGCCCTGTATCTCCTCTCACCGTGCGTTCTCCCACCTCCTTCTATCTGCTCTTTCCTGCCTGCGCTAGCAACGCCCCCAAGTCCTGTCCTCCCAAACGCCCACCGTGCTGGGGAACGCTCAGTCTCCTCTCTGCTGCACATACTCTCCACTCCTCACCCTGCCTCTGGGGTCGCTTGGTCCTCTGGTCCCTCTCTGTCCTCCAGAATCACTTCTCCCCACCCCACACCAGGTGCCTCCCCAGCTCCCAGGGCTTCTGCCCCAAGCCGTCTCTCAGATGGGTAGGCCTTCCATCATTCCTCGAGGCACACTGTCACCAGTCATTGTTAAGCACAATTTAGGACATGTCATATGACTTTATGATACTTCCTACTGGGGGAAAGGCTAAATCATCTGCAATTAGCAAATCTGGTTGGAGAAGGAGTTGTCAAAACCAGGTTCCCCATTCTCAAATGTTATCTTGAATGAAGGTCTAAGTGTGCTTAAAGTTATGACTCCTAATTTCCTCACGTTCTTTTATGGCTCTTTTCTCAACTACTAGGGTTCATTTAATCTACTCAAACAATGTGCTTTGCACATGCAGAAGAAAGGGAAAATATTTTATCAAACTCTGAAGGACCGTCCACTATTTTTAGTTTGGCTAGTGGGGAAAAGCCCTGGATGAAAGCTAAGGTTGGCACTTCCATGAGATTGGCCTGTTTCTACAAGGGTTCTCCCTGTGCAGGCAGGATGGGCCTGAGTAGCCCTCCTGCGGCCCTGTTGCTGGAATCACAGCCTATGCACACTGATCACACGCTGCCGTCAGAACCCCTACCCTGGACGGGCCGTGTATAATATAGACGCTGCATTCACTCATCTCAGCCCATCCACGTGGCTGAACGTTGCCCCCATGGTTCAGGGTGAATGGAAGGCCGTATCACACACACCTGCCTTCTGAGACATGTGTCTGAACCTTTCTCATCCCACTGCCCATGGGAACCCACACTTGGCCGTCAGCATCTCTGAGGGAATGTGCAGCCTTACAAGGGTGACAGGCAGCCAAGTGAGGAGCCTCCATGGGACCCCTGGTGAAAACAGAAAAGCCTGGGGACCTCTCAGCCCTGATTGCTTTGGGATGGAGAGCCTCTTTGAGACCTTGATCTCGCAGAGGGGCTGGACGAGCCGCTGGTTCTGCTTACACCACAGAGTGACACACAGGGTAGGGGTTGGCAGATGCATGGCTGAGTCACAGGGGTCTTTGGGGCAGTCTTGCAACATTTTTGTTTACATTCACAACTGTTTCAAATAATTTGGTACAAAAGCAGAGATGAAAGTGTGAGCTCCTCCCCACCTACTCCCTGACAGGACTGAGTTGAGATCAATGGACAGCCTGATCTGGTGAGTCTGATGTCCCACTACCCACTGGCCAGAAGTCTTGAGCAAGTGACGTGACCTTGCTGAGCCTCAGCACCCTCAGCTGTCACAGGAGATGCCACATGGACTCGAGAGTGTCCCTGTGAGGACCCGATGCTTCCAGAGAAATAGAGGTGCTGCTGAGTGGGCACGGGGAGGGGCATGGTAGAGCACAAGAGTAAATAACTCTGTGTTTAATTTCTGTTTCCTGAATTGCTGTAACCCCTAGGAAGCCTTGGCTTCCTTACCCCTCGGAGAGGGATAGGAAACAGGGGAGAAAGTGGTCCTAGTGTGGAAAGGATGTTACTGACCAAATAAGTTGAGGGACAAATCGTTTCACGGCCAATTTCACTATACAACATTGACACGGCAAGGAACATCTTATACTCCTTGCTGCTCCTTCAAAGTGATTTGATGAGCAAAGAAAGACTCCTAACGATGCCAATGCTTCTCCCAGAAGGGAAGGCCGAAAAATACCCTGAGTGGGAAGAAAGGGAAATTGGGTTTTAGCCTGCACTCCTCTGAGAGTGTGGCCCCAAGGGGGTCTGGCTCAGCAGGCAGCATTTTCTGAAGAATCTGGAGAGGGGAACAACTCTGCTTTGCTCCTGAATGAGGCCACGCCCACGTCAGGTGCACGGGCCATTGATCATTGATAGGACATTATGCCACTGAGCAGACACTTGACTGAAAACATATCCACATGGGGGAAAAGTCACTGACGCTGCAGGAAGGGTAAAAAGCACGCCATCCGTGGAGGATGGAAAACCGGGGCTAAGGCTCTGGCTTCACTGAAACCATGGTGTACAGACAGGATTCGAGGCTGAGGATTTTCGATCTATATGCTCCAGAGGAACGTAGGCACCCCAGGAGCAAAAACTTTAAAATCAGCAACAAATGCTGATTTCCGATGCTACAAATATGGAGCTGACTGGAAACATGTGTGGAGAGCCAGAGACTTTGCAGGAAGCACACAGGAAATAGAACTGGCAACAGAATTTCATGGGTAGCACAGAATTCTTCTTGCAAGAAATAAAAAGAGGTCTGTGACCCAGATGTCTCCAGGTGAGATAGTGGTGGCTGAGTTTTTGCCCTTTTCCCTCCATTTCTCCTCTCCAACCTGACTTGGTACCAACAGCCTGCACTTGTGAGGGGGCCGGGTGACAGAGGGTAGTCTGAGACAGAAGGAAAGGAAATTTGTCTGATTCAAAACACACTTTTTTTTTTTTTGAAGTAGGCTCCACAACCAGTGTGGAGCTTAACCTGGGGCTTGAACTCACAACCCTGAGATGAAGATCTGAGTGGACATCAAGAGCTGGATGCATAACCAACTGAAACACCCAGGTGTCCCAGTGTTTTCAAAATTAACTCCAAGGGCAAAGTTCAAACCAGTTTGAGTCTACAGGGCCTGTTGCCACGGGTGCATGTCTCAGCCTATTTAGGGTGTTGGATACAGAGAAGACAGGCTTCCTTGGAGCCCCCGCCCCAGGAACCTTGTGCCCCTCACGTGGGAGTACTTACCATCTACATCCAGACCCAAGAAAGTTTCCAGAGTATCAAATATGGATGAGGCACTTGCATACGGCCTCCAGGTGTCTGGCAGGTCATGGCCAACTGAAGAAGTCAAACAACATTCGTCCAGTGAGTCCTGTGGGACTTCATTCTCTTCTGCTACTGGCAGCTCCCTGGGGAACCTGGTGTTACAGGGAGGACAGGAGATGCAACGAGAAGGTTGAGTCAACACGGAGTCCCAGCTGGTTTTGGTGGCAGGGAGGAGGGACTGGTCACAGGAAACCAATGGGAAGTCCCCATCAAGGGAGATGAACCATTCTGCCTCTATCTGGGGCCAGAGTGTGGCTGCACTGGGGAGAGATCACGGAGGCGGGGAGGGAGCGAGAGCAGGAGGTGCTCAGAGCATGGACAGAATGGGAGCTTAAGGGAAGGAGCCTGAACCAGCCCTGTGCACAACAGTCACAACACATAGCACACTCAGAAAACAATAAAACCGGCATCAACACTTTTGCATACATTTTGTTGAAATTTACAGAAATCACCAAGACAACCCCAGATTGGCAGCATTGTAGATTCCTAGAAAGCTCGTATGTCCAAGGCCTACTTGTCTAAATACTGAGACATGAATTTTCGTTTTCCTAAACACTTCCCTTGCCATGAATTCCTGCCAACATCATAATGCGAAACCAGCAGCGACAGATGGGCATTTTGGATGGATCCAATACAAAGTGTCCCTGTGACTGCTTAGGATACCTGCATCAATGGACAAGAGGTTCCTGCTTTTGGGGGGGGATTAAGAAAGGGGCCTCTAGAAGTACCACAGTGAAACAGAGAACACTGCTAACGGAAGATTTTGTGGGTGGCTGAATGGGTAAAATAGGTACGTTTAGCACTTTCTAGATTTGCCTAGATCTGAGATCACGAGATGTCACCATTGAATTAAAGCCCATGATTCTTCAGAGTTACCTGGGGCATATCCGGTCTTGGTCTTCCTCCAAAAGATCATTATGATTTTCTACAAACAAATACAGACAGGTCCAGTCACATAAACAGAACATTTGTACGTTAAAATTAAGTATCCAATACAACTAGTGCATGGGCATAATTACCCTTAGTGGGGCAGCAGGATACTCTGAGAGAAATCCTCCTGGAGGCCTCAGGTAGTACCTTGGGATTGTGCCTTGGTTTGCTTTCCTATACCATTGGGCATGAGCTCCCTAATGTGATAGGGCCACATCTCAAGTGTCTGTGTACAGAGTGAAACATCTGTTTTACCACAGATTCTGGGGAACAGCTTACATGCATTCTAAAACCTTACTGGAACAAACTCTCATTCCCTTATAGTATAGTATGAGATGCTCTAGGTGTGAGGGTTTAAGGGAATTTAGACACAAAGACCAGGCTGATGGATGGAATCTGCAAACCCTCACAGCAAAAGGAATCTATTGTGTACAGTCCTTTGTGCTACACAGACATATGAGCCATGCATGGGGAGGGGCGATGCCCAGGCTCAGCTTTGCTTCGAGGAAAACATACAAGGAGGCTGATGGTAGAAGCGTTGACGTGCAATACTCCGACGATGACTCAGTGTAGACAGACAACACAGAGGATACAGACACTGGGGATCGGTGCAGTGAAAGCAGGGAAATGACAAATCCAAAGATACAGGTAAGGCTGACAACATCTTTGGACAGGCACAAAAATTCAAGGGATGTTTTTCGGGTCTACAAAGGAGAGCAGTGCAGATGAGGAGAGGCATTTAAAGGAAATCAGGAACAAAGACAGACACCTCTGCATATGCAGCTCAACTGAGAGTGAGTTCGTCACATCTGCCTTGACTCCAATGTCCTAACTTCTGTCAGGAGCCGTAAGCATGGCCGGAGATGCGGAACAAACGGTAGGTCCCTGACTCACCTGATGTCTATGGTGAAAAGTCTATCCTGGGGCCTGACTCAGATCCCTATGTCTAGCGGGCTTCTACACAGCGATGACACATTTCAGCGGAACCAGAGGTTGGATACCAAAAATAGCGGGGCAACTTGGGAGGCCAGTTGGAGCTTTATCACATGGACAGTGGAGGACTCACGAGCGGCTTCCAGAGGAGAACAGATGTCCAGATCTTGGAAAGAGTGAATGTCAGCCCTCCTAGAATTCCCGTGGGGGTCAGACAGGCCAGGAAATGCTGAGGAAATCATACAGCATTCATCCATTGAGTCCCATGGGTTGTCCTGCACTTCCACCACTGGCAGCTCCCTGCTGAACCTGGTAGGGTGGGGAGATCTGAATATTAAGACAAGAAAGGTGGACCTCCCACCATCCTAACCGTTTTGATGGGCAGCTGGGAATTACACTCATAAAAAAGGGGCACACCAATTTTTGACAGCAACAACTCTGCTCCTGTTTCAGGCGGCAGTGTGGTGCTGTGGGGGAAGTAGATATAGAGAACGGAAGGTGCTCAGGGCAGTGGCCACAGAACTAAGCTTCTGAGCAACAAGCTGAACTAGTGTGGAAAGGAAGTCATGACTCACAGCCTGCATGGATAATCCTAAAGGTGACTTCAACACATTTACGTAAATGTTGTCGATACTACCTTCACTGACCAAGTGAACGCGGGTGTTAAAAGGCATCTTCAAAATGGAGACATCTTGTGTCTTCAGTGTCTCTTTCTCTAACTACTGTGACAGGAGGTGTTCTTTTCCTATAATATATCCTCAATGTGGTAACACCAAAGAGTTAGAGGCAGATATGCCTCTCACTCTGGTTTTACCAAAAAGAGAAGAGGGGAATGCGGAGAATCCCTGTGAAGGATTAGTTCACAAAGTTCAACTGACTGCAGGTTATTGAAATGGAGGGGTCAATAAAAGGAACGTAACCGTGTTACACGGTGAAGACATATATCAAAGTTAAAAGAGATACTTTGTAATTGAAGAATGGATGCAATAGATATGTTCGGCCATTTCTATTTTTTCCTCGAGATGCAATCCTTCAGTTTAACCACTGAAATAACAACCCATGATTCATCAGAGTTACCTGGGGCATGCCTGGTCCTGGTCTTCTTCCTCCTCATGGTGGAATTGATTTTCTGTAATTATATAGAGACAGGGCTGGTCATGAATGAGATCCTTCTCGGTACGTTAATAATCCAGGGTCTCATGTTACCCACACACTCAGATACGTTCCATGTGAGAACAGGTTCAGTCAGAAGAATATGTCAGGGTGCCTCCAATATTGTCATGTGATAACTGGCTTGATTTCCGGCCTGAGCCATTTGGAAAAATTTATTCTATCTAGGAGATTAACATCACAGTCTCCCCTGTCGTCTGTGCAAGCACTTGAACTTCTCTCTTTGACACAGATTCTGGGGAGCCAGCCTCCCTGCATTCTAAAAGGATCGCTGCAGCATTCACCCTTCTCTCGTCAGATAGCCTGGTTGTTGAAGGCTCCGTGGAATTTGTACACTGAGACTGAACAGATGGAATGCAACTACAGACACTGAAATTCAAGTGAGTCTTTGGTGCTACTCAGAACATTGGCCTGATTCATGTGGTGGGAGAATGCCAAGGCACAGCTCTGCTTCTGGAAACACACAATCAAGCTATCAGTAGAGACACTTAGGGTGGGTTTTCAGACAACTGTTTAGGAAGACAAGCCAACCTAAAGGAGACAGAGAATGGGGCTAAGAATAGCAAAACCAGTTAACCCTGGACAAGAATGCCAAGTGACTGCGGCAGGCACAGATTCTTAACGGACCCACCTCCGAGATGAAACATAGAGCTTATTAGAGGTGAAAAGAGACATTTCATCCAAATTAGGTCTGACAGACAGGTTTTATGGTCGTGTTGCTGAGGTGAGTTGAGCTTGTCGTGCCTGCCTTGGCCCAACAACGAAGTGACAGAGAATTCAAGGTAACATGGGCATGCCCTGGGACTAAGAAGAGAGCAAATGTGCCTCGCCCACCTGATGTCTGTGCTTAAAACTCAATCCTAGAGCCCAGTGCAGATCAGTTTGTCTCTACAGGGCCTGCCCACAGGGATGACCTCTCTCGGCACAGCAGAGGTCTGGGGTACAAAGAACAGGAGATCTTTGTGGGTGTCCAGGTGGAGCTTGATCACCTGGACAATGGAGTACTCACTGGTCACTTCCAGAGAGGAACAGACTTCCAGTTCCTCGGGTAGGAAGATGTTGGTGCTCCTGTAAGGCCAGTAGGAGTCAGACAGGTCGGGAAGAACTGAGTATGTCAAGTAGTGTTCATCCTGAGAGTCCCTTGAGACGTCCTGCTGTACCACCTCTACCAGCTGTCTGCTGAGCCTGCAGGGTAGGGACAAGTGAAGATTAACCTAAGAGGGATCTGAAGTCATAAGTCCTGTCAGGCTTTGATGCAAGGCGGAAGGGAGTGGTCAAGAAAGCAAAGAGGGGAAGGACCCATTAAGAAGAGAAACGATTCTTGTTTTCGTGGGACACGTTGTGTTTCACACAGGGGCAGCTGTTCGAAAGGAAAATAAGTGCTCGTGCATGGGCCAAATAGCAAGCTTCTGGCGAAAGAGACTGAATTATCTCTGTGCCGTCCACTTATGACTCATACCACACGAGTCCCACAATGGTGGCCTTTCCCCTTCCATGCAAATGGCATTGAGTTCTGCATGTAGTGGCCAAGCACGGGCAGCTCTGGGGGCAGTGGACTGTCACAGAAATCTCATGCCAGGAAGCCCTCTTTCTCTCAACCTTGTGGCATCATAGAACATGTTTGTCTACTTGCTATGATATTTTAATGTTATGAACACTTGTCCACACGAAATCTAAAGACAGAGAGCAGATGTGCATGGCTCTCTAAAGCACACAAGAATGAGCAAGCACCGTGGTCCCTGTGACATATTCGTTCACCCGGGTCAGCGGACTGTGGCTTACTCAACTCGAGAAGTCATTAAGAAATGGGAAACAATCCCAGTACAACGGTGAAGACAGAGAACATTGTGAAACTGGTAATTTGTCCTGGACCGCATGGATAATACCGTGCTCGTCAGCACTTTCTGCTTCTCCCCGGGTGCCACTTTTGAATCCCCAGCCCCCGAGTGTCCAGAATTACCTGGGGGCAGCCGGCTCTTGTCTTCCCAGACCCTCCTGATCAGTTCGGTCTTCTGCAAATAATGAAGAGAAAGAATTACGTTAAGCACATTCGCCTTCACAGATGCCCACTCCTATATCCTGCATAGCACAGGACTGACATATAAGCACAGCAATACCAGGCAACTGTGAGTGTAAACATCCAGGAGCGCTTAGGTAAGGCCTCGCGGGCAAAAATTGGGATGGTACTCTTGAGTCATTAAACCAATATCCCTGATAAAACAAGCCATCCTCATAGCATCCTAAATCTTGAGTCTACGCAAACAAACCGATTCTGTTTCTCAGAGATCCTGGGGGAACTCCCTGGCTGCTTCCTAGACAGTTGCTGCAATATTGAGGCTTTTTCCATCTGAAATTCCAACAGGTGAATGGTTTAGAGGAATCAGCCATGCAGATTAAACCAATGAATGGATTCTACACGCCATCAAATCAGAACAATCTTGAAAGCTACAAAGAAACAGGGGACACTCATGGGGTAGGGAAGTTTCAGGACCCTGCATTGCTCCAGAGAAACATACACTGTCCCATAGCAGTGGTCCAGTTCGGGTTCTCAGCTGACTTGAGATGAGATAAGACAAATGAAGACATAGACGAAGTGAAGAGCGTGAACCAGGGGAGTGCCATCTCCAGAGATATAGAAAAGGCTGCCAACAGCCTTGGCAGGCATCCAAATTCAGGGGCATGTTTCATGAATGGAAATTAGAGCCTTGGAAGAGAGGACACGAGCTGAATTCATAATTAGGAGGTCTGGCAGTGACCTCGTGGGCCTGGGCTGGAGAGGTGTATGAGTCTGGCAGGGTGTGAGGAACAAGGAATATGGACACCACCTGGGGGACCACGTGGAGTTATAGCCCCTTTGGAATGGGAGCATTCATAGGCCATATCCAGAGTAGACCCAAATTCAGGTTCATCAAATAGGAATTTGCCATCACGGTAAGACTGGCCGCTGTCACGCCTTTCTTGCACATTTGAAGGAGCCAAAACACATTCATCCACTGTGTCCTGTAGGAATTCCTTCTTTTCAACATCCTGGGGCTCCATGCTATGCCGGGGGAGACAACAATGATAGAAGATCAAACCAGGAGGATCAGACACCATGGCTTCCTAGCTGGTGTTGATGGGTGTGATAGCGAGTGGTCCCAGAAAGCAATGGGGCTGTCCCCTTGGAGGGAAAATACTATCCCCCTATATAAGGAGCAGAGTGTGGCCTCCGATATGAGGAGCAGTGGGAGACAGAGCAGGAGATATTCTGTGCACTGGCCTCATAACCAGGTGACGGAGGAGGTGACTAAAACATCCCTGTCATACTCATGTCATAATTATGACTCCCAGCACACAGAGGTTATCAAAACAAGTGGCTTCAACCCTTCTGCATACGTTGCATCGACTTGTACATGCAGTGTCCAAGGGACTAAATATCCTGAGGCCTTACTGCCTCTCAGACATTCTGACTCCAAGGAATATTTTCTCAATATTTTGATGGGACATGCATTTATTCTTCAATTTCCTCTCTTGCTATCCAAAATCCTCCAACATGATGATGTCAAACAGACACAAAGTTAATACGCATCTCACTTTGGTTTTAACCACACAGGAGAAAACAGCTGATTACCGGAATCCCTGGGTATGGTCAATTCATGTGTGTCCACTCTCTGTAGGTTATTCAACATGAAAGGGAGTAAGAAAGTGACACCTACACAACTACCACATGAAAATAGATGACATGGTTAAAGGGCATATTCTGCTATTGACTGAATGGATGGAATAGTTTTAGGCAGCACTTTCTCTCTATCCCTGGATGTGAGCCAGCGAGGTGAGTCGGGACCCGGACCGTGGGCGACAAGGAGAAGTGACAGAGAGGCTCAAGGGGGAAGACGGTAAGTAGGTTCCGTTCAAAGGCCCTTGTTGGGGCTGTGCATCCCCGAACACTCACTGAGCTCTTTCTCGAGGGCCTCTCCCTGGTGCCACCGAGCTGCTGCTTATGTCTCCGCCACGTGGGAACGGCGCCTCCCCAATTCTCAGGTAGTTCGGCGCCTGACATAGGAGTCCCGGGTCACCCCAGGCTCCAGGAAGGGACACTGAGTGTGGGAGGGTAAGGAAGACACGACCCAGGGGAGGGTGGAAAAGCTCAGATGTCAGGAAATCCGAGCAGAGGCGGATTCTGATGAGCAGGAAGCTGGGAACGAGGCCCCAGGAATGAGGGGAGATGACGAACTAGACGGAGGATCAGAGGAGAGAGTGACATGTGCACTTTGTGTAAGAAAGTGGCCCCTTATTTGTTTAGAAAAGGGAAAAAACAGAAATAAGCCGGAGACCAGTATTTCTATTGTGAATGTGAGCGCCAAACAGAGAAGATGGGCTTGGAGATGCTGACGGAGAGAAAACCGGGCACAGGAGCCTTCCTGAGAAAGCCAGTGGAGATGGGCTCCGGGGAAGTGGGGCCAGTAGGAACCGCTCCAGCCCCATGAATCATGCCCTGACACCATTTTCCAAGTGTGCAAGCACCACAGAGACCCCAAAATTAGACATGACAAATTCATAGATGTTATCAAGCAATTGTTGTTCAATCAGCCCCCCTAGCAACGATGTGGTTTCATGCTCCCAGCATTGATGGAACGGAGATACCATCTGCACAGGTTCTGATGAGGGGACCGAGGGGACAATACGTAAGAAGATGACTAAGTTAAACAGCCAGGAAGTCGCAAGCCCAGGCCCTGGGACACAGCTGCCACTAAACACAGGCTCTTGCTCACCTCGCTGTATTGGAGCATCGTGGGGTTCGACCTCACCCCACTGCGGCCTCCAGCCATGAGCCGGTGATGACCAATGCGGGGACCAGAACGGCCTACTCCTGTCCCCACTCACCTTGGAAGGGCGGCCATTGGTTCCCAGGACCCAACTCGGCGTCCAGGCTCCCGAGGGTGCAGGAGAGGCCGAGCCTGGCTCTGTTGTCACCACAATCCAACTGCTGGTCCAACTGCAGTGGCAGAATATTGGCCACCTGGGTGCTTGGCTGTGTCCGTGCTCCTGAAGTCTGCACCTCTGCCCTTTGGAAAGTCCAGTTTCCGCTTGATGGCCCTTGGTGACAGGGAGCCTGCATCGGAGCTGAAGCAAGAAGAGATCTCAATGGGCTCAATCCCCGGGCTCCTTAGCTGAGCACTCCCAGACCACCCATGTCTGACGTCCCCGTCTGCCTTTAAGACCACACTGTGAGCAAGCACAAAGGCACACATGATTATGTATGAAGGAGATGTCACCATTATGTCCCAGCCTGGGGATGCTGGGATGGCAGGTTCCAAGCCAGCAAAGTCCCTGAGGTGAAAATACCCCCTTGACGCCACCGGGCCTTTGGATGGGCACATGAGTTCATGCCTATCATTCAGTTAGTAGTAACCTTGGTCCTACAGCCTAGGGAGAAGATCCTAGAGAGGCCTCAGGGCATGTGGAGAAGGAGTTGTCGGTTGTTTCCCCCTCAAGAAAACGAAAAGGGAAACAAGTTCGACCTCCAGGCTTCAGGTACCACTAGAGAAGGGAGTTGCGAAGGGTACCTCTAGATGCTTTAGGTACCACTAGAGACGGGACCACGGACCAAGTTATGGGAACATTTCACAGCTCTGGAGCCTTTTGAGGTTTCTTATCTGCAATATCTGATTGCTTTCCCCCCACCCACACATCTGTATGCGATATATTCTATTGCCATTGGAGGAGGGACTAACAGCTCTGAGTAACGTAGCAGCGGTCTGAGTCCCTTTGGAAACTTCCAGGCCAGAAGTACTATAGGATCAGACTTGTGGGTCTTCAGGGAGGGCATACAGCACCCAGTCCTCGCATCACACACCCCTCAGTGAGGTGTGGACCGCACTCCGTAATCAAACCCGCTCAGATTGCGACTGTGAAGGGAGTCCGTGTTCTCAGAGAGGGGGCTAACCAGAGACGTGCCACAGCCTCTCGCCAGAGCAGGTCAGCCTCAGCGGGGCCTGGCGGCTCCCTGCCATGATTCCTGGTCCCTTGTGTGCATCTCATTCTCCCTAGTCTTTTCATCTGTCACTACAAACGATTCCATGAGTCTGTGACTGTGTTAGCCTCCCTGGCAACGCCCTGTATCTCCTCTCACCGTGCGTTCTCCCACCTCCTTCTATCTGCTCTTTCCTGCCTGCGCTAGCAACGCCCGCAAGTCCTGTCCTCCCAAACGCCCACCGTGCTGGGGAACGCTCAGTCCCCTCTCTGCTGCACATACTCTCCACTCCTCACCCTGCCTCTGGGGTCGCTTGGTCCTCTGGTCCCTCTCTGTCCTCCAGAATCACTTCTCCCCACCCCACACCAGGTGCCTCCCCAGCTCCCAGGGCTTCTGCCCCAAGCACGTCTCTCAGATGGGTAGGCCTTCCATCATTCCTCGAGGCACACTGTCACCAGTCATTGTTAAGCACAATTTAGGACATGTCATGTGACTTTATGATACTTCCTACTGGGGGAAAGGCTAAATCATCTGCAATTAGCAAATCTGGTTGGAGAAGGAGTTGTCAAAACCAGGTTCCCCATTCTCAAATGTTATCTTGAATGAAGGTCTAAGTGTGCTTAAAGTTATGACTCCTAATTTCCTCGCGTTCTTTTATGGGTCTTTTCTCAACTACCAGGGTTCATTTAATCTACTCAAACAATGTGCTTTGCACATGCAGAAGAAAAGGGAAAATATTTTATCAAACTCTGAAGGACCGTCCACTATTTTTAGTTTGGCTAGTGGGGAAAAGCCCTGGATGAAAGCTAAGGTTGGCACTTCCATGAGATTGGCCTGTTTCTACAAGGGTTCTCCCTGTGCAGGCAGGATGGGCCTGAGTAGCCCTCCTGCGGCCCTGTTGCTGGAATCACAGCCTATGCACACTGATCACACGCTGCCGTCAGAACCCCTACCCTGGACGGGCCGTGTATAATATAGACGCTGCATTCACTCATCTCAGCCCATCCACGTGGCTGAACGTTGCCCCCATGGTCCAGGGTGAATGGAAGGCCGTATCACACACACCTGCCTTCTGAGACATGTGTCTGAACCTTTCTCATCCCACTGCCCATGGGAACCCACACTTGGCCGTCAGCATCTCTGAGGGAATGTGCAGCCTTACAAGGGTGACAGGCAGCCAAGTGAGGAGCCTCCATGGGACCCCTGGTGAAAACAGAAAAGCCTGGGGACCTCTCAGCCCTGATTGCTTTGGGATGGAGAGCCTCTTTGAGACCTTGATCTCGCAGAGGGGCTGGACGAGCCGCTGGTTCTGCTTACACCACAGAGTGACACACAGGGTAGGGGTTGGCAGATGCATGGCTGAGTCACAGGGGTCTTTGGGACAGTCTTGCAACATTTTTGTTTACATTCACAACTGTTTCAAATAATTTGGTACAAAAGCAGAGATGAAAGTGTGAGCTCCATCCCCACCTACTCCCTGACAGGACTGAGTTGAGATCAATGGACAGCCTGATCTGGTGAGTCTGATGTCCCACTACCCACTGGCCAGAAGTCTTGGGCAAGTGACGTGACCTTGCTGAGGCTCAGCACCCTCAGCTGTCACAGGAGATGCCACATGGACTCGAGAGTGTCCCTGTGAGGACCCGATGCTTCCAGAGAAATAGAGGTGCTGCTGAGTGGGCACGGGAAGGGGCATGGTAGAGCACAAGAGTAAATAACTCTGTGTTTCATTTCTGCTTCCTGAATTGCTGTAACCCCTAGGAAGCCTTGGCTTCCTTACCCCTCGGAGAGGGATAGGAAACAGGGGAGAAAGTGGTCCTAGTGTGGAAAGGCTGTTACTGACCAAATAAGGTGAGGGACAAATCGTTTCACGGCCAATTTCACTATACAACATTGACACGGCAAGGAACATCTTATACTCCTTGCTGCTCCTTCAAAGTGATTTGATGAGCAAAGAAAGACTCCTAACGATGCCAATGCTTCTCCCAGAAGGGAAGGCCGAAAAATACCCTGAGTGGGAAGAAAGGGAAATTGGGTTTTAGCCTGCACTCCTGTGAGAGTGTGGCCCCAAAGGGGTCTGGCTCAGCAGGCAGCATTTTCTGAAGAATCTGGAGAGGGGAACAACTCTGCTTTGCTCCTGAATGAGGCCACACCCACGTCAGGTGCACGGGCCATTGATCATTGATAGGACATTATGCCACTGAGCAGACACTTGACTGAAAACATATCCACATGGGGGAAAAGTCACTGACGCTGCAGGAAGGGTAAAAAGCACGCCATCCGTGGAGGATGGAAAACCGGGGCTAGGGCTCTGGCTTCACTGAAACCATGGTGTACAGACAGGATTCGAGGCTGAGGATTTTCGATCTATATGCTCCAGAGGAACGTAGGCACCCCAGGAGCAAAAACTTTAAAATCAGCAACAAATGCTGATTTCCGATGCTACAAATATGGAGCTGACTGGAAACCTGTGTGGAGAGCCAGAGACTTTGCAGGAAGCACACAGGAAATAGAACTGGCAACAGAATTTCATGGGTAGCACAGAATTCTTCTTGCAAGAAATAAAAAGAGGTCTGTGACCCAGATGTCTCCAGGTGAGATAGTGGTGGCTGAGTTTTTGCCCTTTTCCCTCCATTTCTCCTCTCCAACCTGACTTGGTACCAACAGCCTGCACTTGTGAGGGGGCCGGGTGACAGAGGGTAGTCTGAGACAGAAGGAAAGGAAATTTGTCTGATTCAAAACACACTTTTTTTTTTTTTTGAAGTAGGCTCCACAACCAGTGTGGAGCTTAACCTGGGGCTTGAACTCACAACCCTGAGATGAAGATCTGAGTGGACATCAAGAGCTGGATGCATAACCAACTGAAACACCCAGGTGTCCCAGTGTTTTCAAAATTAACTCCAAGGGCAAAGTTCAAACCAGTTTGAGTCTACAGGGCCTGTTGCCACGGGTGCATGTCTCAGCCTATTTAGGTTGTTGGATACAGAGAAGACAGGCTTCCTTGGAGCCCCCGCCCCAGGAACCTTGTGCCCCTCACGTGGGAGTACTTACCATCTACATCCAGACCCAAGAAAGTTTCCAGAGTATCAAATATGGATGAGGCACTTGCATACGGCCTCCAGGTGTCTGGCAGGTCATGGCCAACTGAAGAAGTCAAACAACATTCGTCCAGTGAGTCCTGTGGGACTTCATTCTCTTCTGCTACTGGCAGCTCCCTGGGGAACCTGGTGTTACAGGGAGGACAGGAGATGCAACGAGAAGGTTGAGTCAACACGGAGTCCCAGCTGGTTTTGGTGGCAGGGAGGAGGGACTGGTCACAGGAAACCAATGGGAAGTCCCCATCAAGGGAGATGAACCATTCTGCCTCTATCTGGGGCCAGAGTGTGGCTGCACTGGGGAGAGATCACGGAGGCGGGGAGGGAGCGAGAGCAGGAGGTGCTCAGAGCATGGACAGAATGGGAGCTTAAGGGAAGGAGCCTGAACCAGCCCTGTGCACAACAATCACAACACATAGCACACTCAGAAAACAATAAAACCGGCATCAACACTTTTGCATACATTTTGTTGAAATTTACAGAAATCACCAAGACAACCCCAGATTGGCAGCATTGTAGATTCCTAGAAAGCTCGTATGTCCAAGGCCTACTTGTCTAAATACTGAGACATGAATTTTCGTTTTCCTAAACACTTCCCTTGCCATGAATTCCTGCCAACATCATAATGCGAAACCAGCAGCGACAGATGGGCATTTTGGATGGATCCAATACAAAGTGTCCCTGTGACTGCTTAGGATACCTGCATCAATGGACAAGAGGTTCCTGCTTTTGGGGGGGGATTAAGAAAGGGGCCTCTAGAAGTACCACAGTGAAACAGAGAACACTGCTAACGGAAGATTTTGTGGGTGGCTGAATGGGTAAAATAGGTACGTTTAGCACTTTCTAGATTTGCCTAGATCTGAGATCACGAGATGTCACCATTGAATTAAAGCCCATGATTCTTCAGAGTTACCTGGGGCATATCCGGTCTTGGTCTTCCTCCAAAAGATCATTATGATTTTCTACAAACAAATACAGACCGGTCCAGTCACATAAACAGAACATTTGTACGTTAAAATTAAGTATCCAATACAACTAGTGCATGGGCATAATTACCCTTAGTGGGGCAGCAGGATACTCTGAGAGAAATCCTCCTGGAGGCCTCAGGTAGTACCTTGGGATTGTGCCTTGGTTTGCTTTCCTATACCATTGGGCATGAGCTCCCTAATGTGATAGGGCCACATCTCAAGTGTCTGTGTACAGAGTGAAACATCTGTTTTACCACAGATTCTGGGGAACAGCTTACATGCATTCTAAAACCTTACTGGAACAAACTCTCATTCCCTTATAGTATAGTATGAGATGCTCTAGGTGTGAGGGTTTAAGGGAATTTAGACACAAAGACCAGGCTGATGGATGGAATCTGCAAACCCTCACAGCAAAAGGAATCTATTGTGTACAGTCCTTTGTGCTACACAGACATATGAGCCATGCATGGGGAGGGGCGATGCCCAGGCTCAGCTTTGCTTCGAGGAAAACATACAAGGAGGCTGATGGTAGAAGCGTTGACATGCAATACTCCGACGATGACTCAGTGTAGACAGACAACACAGAGGATACAGACACTGGGGATCGGTGCAGTGAAAGCAGGGAAATGACAAATCCAAAGATACAGGTAAGGCTGACAACATCTTTGGACAGGCACAAAAATTCAAGGGATGTTTTTCGGGTCTACAAAGGAGAGCAGTGCAGATGAGGAGAGGCATTTAAAGGAAATCAGGAACAAAGACAGACACCTCTGCATATGCAGCTCAACTGAGAGTGAGTTCGTCATATCTGCCTTGACTCCAATGTCCTAACTTCTGTCAGGAGCCGTAAGCATGGCCGGAGATGCGGAACAAACGGTAGGTCCCTGACTCACCTGATGTCTATGGTGAAAAGTCTATCCTGGGGCCTGACTCAGATCCCTATGTCTAGCGGGCTTCTACACAGCGATGACACATCTCAGCGGAACCAGAGGTTGGATACCAAAAATAGTGGGGCAACTTGGGAGGCCAGTTGGAGCTTTATCACATGGACAGTGGAGGACTCACGAGCGGCTTCCAGAGGAGAACAGATGTCCAGATCTTGGAAAGAGTGAATGTCAGCCCTCCTAGAATTCCCGTGGGGGTCAGACAGGCCAGGAAATGCTGAGGAAATCATACAGCATTCATCCATTGAGTCCCATGGGTTGTCCTGCACTTCCACCACTGGCAGCTCCCTGCTGAACCTGGTAGGGTGGGGAGATCTGAATATTAAGACAAGAAAGGTGGACCTCCCACCATCCTAACCGTTTTGATGGGCAGCTGGGAATTACACTCATAAAAAAGGGGCACACCAATTTTTGACAGCAACAACTCTGCTCCTGTTTCAGGCGGCAGTGTGGTGCTGTGGGGGCAGTAGATATAGAGAACGGAAGGTGCTCAGGGCAGTGGCCACAGAACTAAGCTTCTGAGCAACAACCTGAACTAGTGTGGAAGTCATGACTCACAGCCTGCATGGATAATCCTAAAGGTGACTTCAACACATTTACGTAAATGTTGTCGATACTACCTTCACTGACCAAGTGAACGCGGGTGTTAAAAGGCATCTTCAAAATGGAGACATCTTGTGTCTTCAGTGTCTCTTTCTCTAACTACTGTGACAGGAGGTGTTCTTTTCCTATAATATATCCTCAATGTGGTAACACCAAAGAGTTAGAGGCAGATATGCCTCTCACTCTGGTTTTACCAAAAAGAGAAGAGGGGAATGCGGAGAATCCCTGTGAAGGATTAGTTCACAAAGTTCAACTGACTGCAGGTTATTGAAACGGAGGGGTCAATAAAAGGAACGTAACCGTGTTACACGGTGAAGACATACATCAAAGTTAAAAGAGATACTTTGTAATTGAAGAATGGATGCAATAGATATGTTCGGCCATTTCTATTTTTTCCTCGAGATGCAATCCTTCAGTTTAACCACTGAAATAACAACCCATGATTCATCAGAGTTACCTGGGGCATGCCTGGTCCTGGTCTTCTTCCTCCTCATGGTGGAATTGATTTTCTGTAATTATATAGAGACAGGGCTGGTCATGAATGAGATCCTTCTCGGTACGTTAATAATCCAGGGTCTCATGTTACCCACACACTCAGATACGTTCCATGTGAGAACAGGTTCAGTCAGAAGAATATGTCAGGGTGCCTCCAATATTGTCATGTGATAACTGGCTTGATTTCCGGCCTGAGCCATTTGGAAAAATTTATTCTATCTAGGAGATTAACATCACAGTCTCCCCTGTCGTCTGTGCAAGCACTTGAACTTCTCTCTTTGACACAGATTCTGGGGAGCCAGCCTCCCTGCATTCTAAAAGGATCGCTGCAGCATTCACCCTTCTCTCGTCAGATAGCCTGGTTGTTGAAGGCTCCGTGGAATTTGTACACTGAGACTGAACAGATGGAATGCAACTACAGACACTGAAATTCAAGTGAGTCTTTGGTGCTACTCAGAACATTGGCCTGATTCATGTGGTGGGAGAATGCCAAGGCACAGCTCTGCTTCTGGAAACACACAATCAAGCTATCAGTAGAGACACTTAGGGTGGGTTTTCAGACAACTGTTTAGGAAGACAAGCCAACCTAAAGGAGACAGAGAATGGGGCTAAGAATAGCAAAACCAGTTAACCCTGGACAAGAATGCCAAGTGACTGCGGCAGGCACAGATTCTTAACGGACCCACCTCCGAGATGAAACATAGAGCTTATTAGAGGTGAAAAGAGACATTTCATCCAAATTAGGTCTGACAGACAGGTTTTATGGTCGTGTTGCTGAGGTGAGTTGAGCTTGTCGTGCCTGCCTTGGCCCAACAACGAAGTGACAGAGAATTCAAGGTAACATGGGCATGCCCTGGGACTAAGAAGAGAGCAAATGTGCCTCGCCCACCTGATGTCTGTGCTTAAAACTCAATCCTAGAGCCCAGTGCAGATCAGTTTGTCTCTACAGGGCCTGCCCACAGGGATGACCTCTCTCGGCACAGCAGAGGTCTGGGGTACAAAGAACAGGAGATCTTTGTGGGTGTCCAGGTGGAGCTTGATCACCTGGACAATGGAGTACTCACTGGTCACTTCCAGAGAGGAACAGACTTCCAGTTCCTCGGGTAGGAAGATGTTGGTGCTCCTGTAAGGCCAGTAGGAGTCAGACAGGTCGGGAAGAACTGAGTATGTCAAGTAGTGTTCATCCTGAGAGTCCCTTGAGACGTCCTGCTGTACCACCTCTACCAGCTGTCTGCTGAGCCTGCAGGGTAGGGACAAGTGAAGATTAACCTAAGAGGGATCTGAAGTCATAAGTCCTGTCAGGCTTTGATGCAAGGCGGAAGGGAGTGGTCAAGAAAGCAAAGAGGGGAAGGACCCATTAAGAAGAGAAACGATTCTTGTTTTCGTGGGACACGTTGTGTTTCACACAGGGGCAGCTGTTCGAAAGGAAAATAAGTGCTCGTGCATGGGCCAAATAGCAAGCTTCTGGCGAAAGAGACTGAATTATCTCTGTGCCGTCCACTTATGACTCATACCACACGAGTCCCACAATGGTGGCCTTTCCCCTTCCATGCAAATGGCATTGAGTTCTGCATGTAGTGGCCAAGCACGGGCAGCTCTGGGGGCAGTGGACTGTCACAGAAATCTCATGCCAGGAAGCCCTCTTTCTCTCAACCTTGTGGCATCATAGAACATGTTTGTCTACTTGCTATGATATTTTAATGTTATGAACACTTGTCCACACGAAATCTAAAGACAGAGAGCAGATGTGCATGGCTCTCTAAAGCACACAAGAATGAGCAAGCACCGTGGTCCCTGTGACATATTCGTTCACCCGGGTCAGCGGACTGTGGCTTACTCAACTCGAGAAGTCATTAAGAAATGGGAAACAATCCCAGTACAACGGTGAAGACAGAGAACATTGTGAAACTGGTAATTTGTCCTGGACCGCATGGATAATACCGTGCTCGTCAGCACTTTCTGCTTCTCCCCGGGTGCCACTTTTGAATCCCCAGCCCCCGAGTGTCCAGAATTACCTGGGGGCAGCCGGCTCTTGTCTTCCCAGACCCTCCTGATCAGTTCGGTCTTCTGCAAATAATGAAGAGAAAGAATTACGTTAAGCACATTCGCCTTCACAGATGCCCACTCCTATATCCTGCATAGCACAGGACTGACATATAAGCACAGCAATACCAGGCAACTGTGAGTGTAAACATCCAGGAGCGCTTAGGTAAGGCCTCGCGGGCAAAAATTGGGATGGTACTCTTGAGTCATTAAACCAATATCCCTGATAAAACAAGCCATCCTCATAGCATCCTAAATCTTGAGTCTAGGCAAACAAACCGATTCTGTTTCTCAGAGATCCTGGGGGAACTCCCTGGCTGCTTCCTAGACAGTTGCTGCAATATTGAGGCTTTTTCCATCTGAAATTCCAACAGGTGAATGGTTTAGAGGAATCAGCCATGCAGATTAAACCAATGAATGGATTCTACACGCCATCAAATCAGAACAATCTTGAAAGCTACAAAGAAACAGGGGACACTCATGGGGTAGGGAAGTTTCAGGACCCTGCATTGCTCCAGAGAAACATACACTGTCCCATAGCAGTGGTCCAGTTCGGGTTCTCAGCTGACTTGAGATGAGATAAGACAAATGAAGACATAGACGAAGTGAAGAGCGTGAACCAGGGGAGTGCCATCTCCAGAGATATAGAAAAGGCTGCCAACAGCCTTGGCAGGCATCCAAATTCAGGGGCATGTTTCATGAATGGAAATTAGAGTCTTGGAAGAGAGGACACGAGCTGAATTCATAATTAGGAGGTCTGGCAGTGACCTCGTGGGCCTGGGCTGGAGAGGTGTATGAGTCTGGCAGGGTGTGAGGAACAAGGAATATGGACACCACCTGGGGGACCACGTGGAGTTATAGCCCCTTTGGAATGGGAGCATTCATAGGCCATATCCAGAGTAGACCCAAATTCAGGTTCATCAAATAGGAATTTGCCATCACGGTAAGACTGGCCGCTGTCACGCCTTTCTTGCACATTTGAAGGAGCCAAAACACATTCATCCACTGTGTCCTGTAGGAATTCCTTCTTTTCAACATCCTGGGGCTCCATGCTATGCCGGGGGAGACAACAATGATAGAAGATCAAACCAGGAGGATCAGACACCATGGCTTCCTAGCTGGTGTTGATGGGTGTGATAGCGAGTGGTCCCAGAAAGCAATGGGGCTGTCCCCTTGGAGGGAAAATACTATCCCCCTATATAAGGAGCAGAGTGTGGCCTCCGATATGAGGAGCAGTGGGAGACAGAGCAGGAGATATTCTGTGCACTGGCCTCATAACCAGGTGACGGAGGAGGTGACTAAAACATCCCTGTCATACTCATGTCATAATTATGACTCCCAGCACACAGAGGTTATCAAAACAAGTGGCTTCAACCCTTCTGCATACGTTGCATCGACTTGTACATGCAGTGTCCAAGGGACTAAATATCCTGAGGCCTTACTGCCTCTCAGACATTGACTCCAAGGAATATTTTCTCAATATTTTGATGGGACATGCATTTATTCTTCAATTTCCTCTCTTGCTATCCAAAATCCTCCAACATGATGATGTCAAACAGACACAAAGTTAATACGCATCTCACTTTGGTTTTAACCACACAGGAGAAAACAGCTGATTACCGGAATCCCTGGGTATGGTCAATTCATGTGTGTCCACTCTCTGTAGGTTATTCAACATGAAAGGGAGTAAGAAAGTGACACCTACACAACTACCACATGAAAATAGATGACATGGTTAAAGGGCATATTCTGATATTGACTGAATGGATGGAATAGTTTTAGGCAGCACTTTCTCTCTATCCCTGGATGTGAGCCAGCGAGGTGAGTCGGGACCCGGACCGTGGGCGACAAGGAGAAGTGACAGAGAGGCTCAAGGGGGAAGACGGTAAGTAGGTTCCGTTCAAAGGCCCTTGTTGGGGCTGTGCATCCCCGAACACTCACTGAGCTCTTTCTCGAGGGCCTCTCCCTGGTGCCACCGAGCTGCTGCTTATGTCTCCGCCACGTGGGAACGGCGCCTCCCCAATTCTCAGGTAGTTCGGCGCCTGACATAGGAGTCCCGGGTCACCCCAGGCTCCAGGAAGGGACACTGAGTGTGGGAGGGTAAGGAAGACACGACCCAGGGGAGGGTGGAAAAGCTCAGATGTCAGGAAATCCGAGCAGAGGCGGATTCTGATGAGCAGGAAGCTGGGAACGAGGCCCCAGGAATGAGGGGAGATGACGAACTAGACGGAGGATCAGAGGAGAGAGTGACATGTGCACTTTGTGTAAGAAAGTGGCCCCTTATTTGTTTAGAAAAGGGAAAAAACAGAAATAAGCCGGAGACCAGTATTTCTATTGTGAATGTGAGCGCCAAACAGAGAAGATGGGCTTGGAGATGCTGACGGAGAGAAAACCGGGCACAGGAGCCTTCCTGAGAAAGCCAGTGGAGATGGGCTCCGGGGAAGTGGGGCCAGTAGGAACCGCTCCAGCCCCATGAATCATGCCCTGACACCATTTTCCAAGTGTGCAAGCACCACAGAGACCCCAAAATTAGACATGACAAATTCATAGATGTTATCAAGCAATTGTTGTTCAATCAGCCCCCCTAGCAACGATGTGGTTTCATGCTCCCAGCATTGATGGAACGGAGATACCATCTGCACAGGTTCTGATGAGGGGACCGAGGGGACAATACGTAAGAAGATGACTAAGTTAAACAGCCAGGAAGTCGCAAGCCCAGGCCCTGGGACACAGCTGCCACTAAACACAGGCTCTTGCTCACCTCGCTGTATTGGAGCATCGTGGGGTTCGACCTCACCCCACTGCGGCCTCCAGCCATGAGCCGGTGATGACCAATGCGGGGACCAGAACGGCCTACTCCTGTCCCCACTCACCTTGGAAGGGCGGCCATTGGTTCCCAGGACCCAACTCGGCGTCCAGGCTCCCGAGGGTGCAGGAGAGGCCGAGCCTGGCTCTGTTGTCACCACAATCCAACTGCTGGTCCAACTGCAGTGGCAGAATATTGGCCACCTGGGTGCTTGGCTGTGTCCGTGCTCCTGAAGTCTGCACCTCTGCCCTTTGGAAAGTCCAGTTTCCGCTTGATGGCCCTTGGTGACAGGGAGCCTGCATCGGAGCTGAAGCAAGAAGAGATCTCAATGGGCTCAATCCCCGGGCTCCTTAGCTGAGCACTCCAGGACCACCCATGTCTGACGTCCCCGTCTGCCTTTAAGACCACACTGTGAGCAAGCACAAAGGCACACATGATTATGTATGAAGGAGATGTCACCATTATGTCCCAGCCTGGGGATGCTGGGATGGCAGGTTCCAAGCCAGCAAAGTCCCTGAGGTGAAAATACCCCCTTGACGCCACCGGGCCTTTGGATGGGCACATGAGTTCATGCCTATCATTCAGTTAGTAGTAACCTTGGTCCTACAGCCTAGG
This sequence comes from Eumetopias jubatus, assembly GCF_037043125.1. Classification (NCBI taxonomy): domain Eukaryota; kingdom Metazoa; phylum Chordata; class Mammalia; order Carnivora; family Otariidae; genus Eumetopias; species Eumetopias jubatus. Next base: position 1,592,152 of record NW_028274838.1, on the reverse strand, counting down.
GAGAAGATCCTAGAGAGGCCTCAGGGCATGTGGAGAAGGAGTTGTCGGTTGTTTCCCCCTCAAGAAAACGAAAAGGGAAACAAGTTCGACCTCCAGGCTTCAGGTACCACTAGAGAAGGGAGTTGCGAAGGGTACCTCTAGATGCTTTAGGTACCACTAGAGACGGGACCACGGACCAAGTTATGGGAACATTTCACAGCTCTGGAGCCTTTTGAGGTTTCTTATCTGCAATATCTGATTGCTTTCCCCCCACCCACACATCTGTATGCGATATATTCTATTGCCATTGGAGGAGGGACTAACAGCTCTGAGTAACGTAGCAGCGGTCTGAGTCCCTTTGGAAACTTCCAGGCCAGAAGTACTATAGGATCAGACTTGTGGGTCTTCAGGGAGGGCATACAGCACCCAGTCCTCGCATCACACACCCCTCAGTGAGGTGTGGACCGCACTCCGTAATCAAACCCGCTCAGATTGCGACTGTGAAGGGAGTCCGTGTTCTCAGAGAGGGGGCTAACCAGAGACGTGCCACAGCCTCTCGCCAGAGCAGGTCAGCCTCAGCGGGGCCTGGCGGCTCCCTGCCATGATTCCTGGTCCCTTGTGTGCATCTCATTCTCCCTAGTCTTTTCATCTGTCACTACAAACGATTCCATGAGTCTGTGACTGTGTTAGCCTCCCTGGCAACGCCCTGTATCTCCTCTCACCGTGCGTTCTCCCACCTCCTTCTATCTGCTCTTTCCTGCCTGCGCTAGCAACGCCCGCAAGTCCTGTCCTCCCAAACGCCCACCGTGCTGGGGAACGCTCAGTCCCCTCTCTGCTGCACATACTCTCCACTCCTCACCCTGCCTCTGGGGTCGCTTGGTCCTCTGGTCCCTCTCTGTCCTCCAGAATCACTTCTCCCCACCCCACACCAGGTGCCTCCCCAGCTCCCAGGGCTTCTGCCCCAAGCACGTCTCTCAGATGGGTAGGCCTTCCATCATTCCTCGAGGCACACTGTCACCAGTCATTGTTAAGCACAATTTAGGACATGTCATGTGACTTTATGATACTTCCTACTGGGGGAAAGGCTAAATCATCTGCAATTAGCAAATCTGGTTGGAGAAGGAGTTGTCAAAACCAGGTTCCCCATTCTCAAATGTTATCTTGAATGAAGGTCTAAGTGTGCTTAAAGTTATGACTCCTAATTTCCTCGCGTTCTTTTATGGGTCTTTTCTCAACTACCAGGGTTCATTTAATCTACTCAAACAATGTGCTTTGCACATGCAGAAGAAAAGGGAAAATATTTTATCAAACTCTGAAGGACCGTCCACTATTTTTAGTTTGGCTAGTGGGGAAAAGCCCTGGATGAAAGCTAAGGTTGGCACTTCCATGAGATTGGCCTGTTTCTACAAGGGTTCTCCCTGTGCAGGCAGGATGGGCCTGAGTAGCCCTCCTGCGGCCCTGTTGCTGGAATCACAGCCTATGCACACTGATCACACGCTGCCGTCAGAACCCCTACCCTGGACGGGCCGTGTATAATATAGACGCTGCATTCACTCATCTCAGCCCATCCACGTGGCTGAACGTTGCCCCCATGGTCCAGGGTGAATGGAAGGCCGTATCACACACACCTGCCTTCTGAGACATGTGTCTGAACCTTTCTCATCCCACTGCCCATGGGAACCCACACTTGGCCGTCAGCATCTCTGAGGGAATGTGCAGCCTTACAAGGGTGACAGGCAGCCAAGTGAGGAGCCTCCATGGGACCCCTGGTGAAAACAGAAAAGCCTGGGGACCTCTCAGCCCTGATTGCTTTGGGATGGAGAGCCTCTTTGAGACCTTGATCTCGCAGAGGGGCTGGACGAGCCGCTGGTTCTGCTTACACCACAGAGTGACACACAGGGTAGGGGTTGGCAGATGCATGGCTGAGTCACAGGGGTCTTTGGGACAGTCTTGCAACATTTTTGTTTACATTCACAACTGTTTCAAATAATTTGGTACAAAAGCAGAGATGAAAGTGTGAGCTCCATCCCCACCTACTCCCTGACAGGACTGAGTTGAGATCAATGGACAGCCTGATCTGGTGAGTCTGATGTCCCACTACCCACTGGCCAGAAGTCTTGGGCAAGTGACGTGACCTTGCTGAGGCTCAGCACCCTCAGCTGTCACAGGAGATGCCACATGGACTCGAGAGTGTCCCTGTGAGGACCCGATGCTTCCAGAGAAATAGAGGTGCTGCTGAGTGGGCACGGGAAGGGGCATGGTAGAGCACAAGAGTAAATAACTCTGTGTTTCATTTCTGCTTCCTGAATTGCTGTAACCCCTAGGAAGCCTTGGCTTCCTTACCCCTCGGAGAGGGATAGGAAACAGGGGAGAAAGTGGTCCTAGTGTGGAAAGGCTGTTACTGACCAAATAAGGTGAGGGACAAATCGTTTCACGGCCAATTTCACTATACAACATTGACACGGCAAGGAACATCTTATACTCCTTGCTGCTCCTTCAAAGTGATTTGATGAGCAAAGAAAGACTCCTAACGATGCCAATGCTTCTCCCAGAAGGGAAGGCCGAAAAATACCCTGAGTGGGAAGAAAGGGAAATTGGGTTTTAGCCTGCACTCCTGTGAGAGTGTGGCCCCAAAGGGGTCTGGCTCAGCAGGCAGCATTTTCTGAAGAATCTGGAGAGGGGAACAACTCTGCTTTGCTCCTGAATGAGGCCACACCCACGTCAGGTGCACGGGCCATTGATCATTGATAGGACATTATGCCACTGAGCAGACACTTGACTGAAAACATATCCACATGGGGGAAAAGTCACTGACGCTGCAGGAAGGGTAAAAAGCACGCCATCCGTGGAGGATGGAAAACCGGGGCTAGGGCTCTGGCTTCACTGAAACCATGGTGTACAGACAGGATTCGAGGCTGAGGATTTTCGATCTATATGCTCCAGAGGAACGTAGGCACCCCAGGAGCAAAAACTTTAAAATCAGCAACAAATGCTGATTTCCGATGCTACAAATATGGAGCTGACTGGAAACCTGTGTGGAGAGCCAGAGACTTTGCAGGAAGCACACAGGAAATAGAACTGGCAACAGAATTTCATGGGTAGCACAGAATTCTTCTTGCAAGAAATAAAAAGAGGTCTGTGACCCAGATGTCTCCAGGTGAGATAGTGGTGGCTGAGTTTTTGCCCTTTTCCCTCCATTTCTCCTCTCCAACCTGACTTGGTACCAACAGCCTGCACTTGTGAGGGGGCCGGGTGACAGAGGGTAGTCTGAGACAGAAGGAAAGGAAATTTGTCTGATTCAAAACACACTTTTTTTTTTTTTTGAAGTAGGCTCCACAACCAGTGTGGAGCTTAACCTGGGGCTTGAACTCACAACCCTGAGATGAAGATCTGAGTGGACATCAAGAGCTGGATGCATAACCAACTGAAACACCCAGGTGTCCCAGTGTTTTCAAAATTAACTCCAAGGGCAAAGTTCAAACCAGTTTGAGTCTACAGGGCCTGTTGCCACGGGTGCATGTCTCAGCCTATTTAGGTTGTTGGATACAGAGAAGACAGGCTTCCTTGGAGCCCCCGCCCCAGGAACCTTGTGCCCCTCACGTGGGAGTACTTACCATCTACATCCAGACCCAAGAAAGTTTCCAGAGTATCAAATATGGATGAGGCACTTGCATACGGCCTCCAGGTGTCTGGCAGGTCATGGCCAACTGAAGAAGTCAAACAACATTCGTCCAGTGAGTCCTGTGGGACTTCATTCTCTTCTGCTACTGGCAGCTCCCTGGGGAACCTGGTGTTACAGGGAGGACAGGAGATGCAACGAGAAGGTTGAGTCAACACGGAGTCCCAGCTGGTTTTGGTGGCAGGGAGGAGGGACTGGTCACAGGAAACCAATGGGAAGTCCCCATCAAGGGAGATGAACCATTCTGCCTCTATCTGGGGCCAGAGTGTGGCTGCACTGGGGAGAGATCACGGAGGCGGGGAGGGAGCGAGAGCAGGAGGTGCTCAGAGCATGGACAGAATGGGAGCTTAAGGGAAGGAGCCTGAACCAGCCCTGTGCACAACAGTCACAACACATAGCACACTCAGAAAACAATAAAACCGGCATCAACACTTTTGCATACATTTTGTTGAAATTTACAGAAATCACCAAGACAACCCCAGATTGGCAGCATTGTAGATTCCTAGAAAGCTCGTATGTCCAAGGCCTACTTGTCTAAATACTGAGACATGAATTTTCGTTTTCCTAAACACTTCCCTTGCCATGAATTCCTGCCAACATCATAATGCGAAACCAGCAGCGACAGATGGGCATTTTGGATGGATCCAATACAAAGTGTCCCTGTGACTGCTTAGGATACCTGCATCAATGGACAAGAGGTTCCTGCTTTTGGGGGGGGATTAAGAAAGGGGCCTCTAGAAGTACCACAGTGAAACAGAGAACACTGCTAACGGAAGATTTTGTGGGTGGCTGAATGGGTAAAATAGGTACGTTTAGCACTTTCTAGATTTGCCTAGATCTGAGATCACGAGATGTCACCATTGAATTAAAGCCCATGATTCTTCAGAGTTACCTGGGGCATATCCGGTCTTGGTCTTCCTCCAAAAGATCATTATGATTTTCTACAAACAAATACAGACCGGTCCAGTCACATAAACAGAACATTTGTACGTTAAAATTAAGTATCCAATACAACTAGTGCATGGGCATAATTACCCTTAGTGGGGCAGCAGGATACTCTGAGAGAAATCCTCCTGGAGGCCTCAGGTAGTACCTTGGGATTGTGCCTTGGTTTGCTTTCCTATACCATTGGGCATGAGCTCCCTAATGTGATAGGGCCACATCTCAAGTGTCTGTGTACAGAGTGAAACATCTGTTTTACCACAGATTCTGGGGAACAGCTTACATGCATTCTAAAACCTTACTGGAACAAACTCTCATTCCCTTATAGTATAGTATGAGATGCTCTAGGTGTGAGGGTTTAAGGGAATTTAGACACAAAGACCAGGCTGATGGATGGAATCTGCAAACCCTCACAGCAAAAGGAATCTATTGTGTACAGTCCTTTGTGCTACACAGACATATGAGCCATGCATGGGGAGGGGCGATGCCCAGGCTCAGCTTTGCTTCGAGGAAAACATACAAGGAGGCTGATGGTAGAAGCGTTGACGTGCAATACTCCGACGATGACTCAGTGTAGACAGACAACACAGAGGATACAGACACTGGGGATCGGTGCAGTGAAAGCAGGGAAATGACAAATCCAAAGATACAGGTAAGGCTGACAACATCTTTGGACAGGCACAAAAATTCAAGGGATGTTTTTCGGGTCTACAAAGGAGAGCAGTGCAGATGAGGAGAGGCATTTAAAGGAAATCAGGAACAAAGACAGACACCTCTGCATATGCAGCTCAACTGAGAGTGAGTTCGTCATATCTGCCTTGACTCCAATGTCCTAACTTCTGTCAGGAGCCGTAAGCATGGCCGGAGATGCGGAACAAACGGTAGGTCCCTGACTCACCTGATGTCTATGGTGAAAAGTCTATCCTGGGGCCTGACTCAGATCCCTATGTCTAGCGGGCTTCTACACAGCAATGACACATCTCAGCGGAACCAGAGGTTGGATACCAAAAATAGCGGGGCAACTTGGGAGGCCAGTTGGAGCTTTATCACATGGACAGTGGAGGACTCACGAGCGGCTTCCAGAGGAGAACAGATGTCCAGATCTTGGAAAGAGTGAATGTCAGCCCTCCTAGAATTCCCGTGGGGGTCAGACAGGCCAGGAAATGCTGAGGAAATCATACAGCATTCATCCATTGAGTCCCATGGGTTGTCCTGCACTTCCACCACTGGCAGCTCCCTGCTGAACCTGGTAGGGTGGGGAGATCTGAATATTAAGACAAGAAAGGTGGACCTCCCACCATCCTAACCGTTTTGATGGGCAGCTGGGAATTACACTCATAAAAAAGGGGCACACCAATTTTTGACAGCAACAACTCTGCTCCTGTTTCAGGCGGCAGTGTGGTGCTGTGGGGGCAGTAGATATAGAGAACGGAAGGTGCTCAGGGCAGTGGCCACAGAACTAAGCTTCTGAGCAACAACCTGAACTAGTGTGGAAGTCATGACTCACAGCCTGCATGGATAATCCTAAAGGTGACTTCAACACATTTACGTAAATGTTGTCGATACTACCTTCACTGACCAAGTGAACGCGGGTGTTAAAAGGCATCTTCAAAATGGAGACATCTTGTGTCTTCAGTGTCTCTTTCTCTAACTACTGTGACAGGAGGTGTTCTTTTCCTATAATATATCCTCAATGTGGTAACACCAAAGAGTTAGAGGCAGATATGCCTCTCACTCTGGTTTTACCAAAAAGAGAAGAGGGGAATGCGGAGAATCCCTGTGAAGGATTAGTTCACAAAGTTCAACTGACTGCAGGTTATTGAAACGGAGGGGTCAATAAAAGGAACGTAACCGTGTTACACGGTGAAGACATACATCAAAGTTAAAAGAGATACTTTGTAATTGAAGAATGGATGCAATAGATATGTTCGGCCATTTCTATTTTTTCCTCGAGATGCAATCCTTCAGTTTAACCACTGAAATAACAACCCATGATTCATCAGAGTTACCTGGGGCATGCCTGGTCCTGGTCTTCTTCCTCCTCATGGTGGAATTGATTTTCTGTAATTATATAGAGACAGGGCTGGTCATGAATGAGATCCTTCTCGGTACGTTAATAATCCAGGGTCTCATGTTACCCACACACTCAGATACGTTCCATGTGAGAACAGGTTCAGTCAGAAGAATATGTCAGGGTGCCTCCAATATTGTCATGTGATAACTGGCTTGATTTCCGGCCTGAGCCATTTGGAAAAATTTATTCTATCTAGGAGATTAACATCACAGTCTCCCCTGTCGTCTGTGCAAGCACTTGAACTTCTCTCTTTGACACAGATTCTGGGGAGCCAGCCTCCCTGCATTCTAAAAGGATCGCTGCAGCATTCACCCTTCTCTCGTCAGATAGCCTGGTTGTTGAAGGCTCCGTGGAATTTGTACACTGAGACTGAACAGATGGAATGCAACTACAGACACTGAAATTCAAGTGAGTCTTTGGTGCTACTCAGAACATTGGCCTGATTCATGTGGTGGGAGAATGCCAAGGCACAGCTCTGCTTCTGGAAACACACAATCAAGCTATCAGTAGAGACACTTAGGGTGGGTTTTCAGACAACTGTTTAGGAAGACAAGCCAACCTAAAGGAGACAGAGAATGGGGCTAAGAATAGCAAAACCAGTTAACCCTGGACAAGAATGCCAAGTGACTGCGGCAGGCACAGATTCTTAACGGACCCACCTCCGAGATGAAACATAGAGCTTATTAGAGGTGAAAAGAGACATTTCATCCAAATTAGGTCTGACAGACAGGTTTTATGGTCGTGTTGCTGAGGTGAGTTGAGCTTGTCGTGCCTGCCTTGGCCCAACAACGAAGTGACAGAGAATTCAAGGTAACATGGGCATGCCCTGGGACTAAGAAGAGAGCAAATGTGCCTCGCCCACCTGATGTCTGTGCTTAAAACTCAATCCTAGAGCCCAGTGCAGATCAGTTTGTCTCTACAGGGCCTGCCCACAGGGATGACCTCTCTCGGCACAGCAGAGGTCTGGGGTACAAAGAACAGGAGATCTTTGTGGGTGTCCAGGTGGAGCTTGATCACCTGGACAATGGAGTACTCACTGGTCACTTCCAGAGAGGAACAGACTTCCAGTTCCTCGGGTAGGAAGATGTTGGTGCTCCTGTAAGGCCAGTAGGAGTCAGACAGGTCGGGAAGAACTGAGTATGTCAAGTAGTGTTCATCCTGAGAGTCCCTTGAGACGTCCTGCTGTACCACCTCTACCAGCTGTCTGCTGAGCCTGCAGGGTAGGGACAAGTGAAGATTAACCTAAGAGGGATCTGAAGTCATAAGTCCTGTCAGGCTTTGATGCAAGGCGGAAGGGAGTGGTCAAGAAAGCAAAGAGGGGAAGGACCCATTAAGAAGAGAAACGATTCTTGTTTTCGTGGGACACGTTGTGTTTCACACAGGGGCAGCTGTTCGAAAGGAAAATAAGTGCTCGTGCATGGGCCAAATAGCAAGCTTCTGGCGAAAGAGACTGAATTATCTCTGTGCCGTCCACTTATGACTCATACCACACGAGTCCCACAATGGTGGCCTTTCCCCTTCCATGCAAATGGCATTGAGTTCTGCATGTAGTGGCCAAGCACGGGCAGCTCTGGGGGCAGTGGACTGTCACAGAAATCTCATGCCAGGAAGCCCTCTTTCTCTCAACCTTGTGGCATCATAGAACATGTTTGTCTACTTGCTATGATATTTTAATGTTATGAACACTTGTCCACACGAAATCTAAAGACAGAGAGCAGATGTGCATGGCTCTCTAAAGCACACAAGAATGAGCAAGCACCGTGGTCCCTGTGACATATTCGTTCACCCGGGTCAGCGGACTGTGGCTTACTCAACTCGAGAAGTCATTAAGAAATGGGAAACAATCCCAGTACAACGGTGAAGACAGAGAACATTGTGAAACTGGTAATTTGTCCTGGACCGCATGGATAATACCGTGCTCGTCAGCACTTTCTGCTTCTCCCCGGGTGCCACTTTTGAATCCCCAGCCCCCGAGTGTCCAGAATTACCTGGGGGCAGCCGGCTCTTGTCTTCCCAGACCCTCCTGATCAGTTCGGTCTTCTGCAAATAATGAAGAGAAAGAATTACGTTAAGCACATTCGCCTTCACAGATGCCCACTCCTATATCCTGCATAGCACAGGACTGACATATAAGCACAGCAATACCAGGCAACTGTGAGTGTAAACATCCAGGAGCGCTTAGGTAAGGCCTCGCGGGCAAAAATTGGGATGGTACTCTTGAGTCATTAAACCAATATCCCTGATAAAACAAGCCATCCTCATAGCATCCTAAATCTTGAGTCTACGCAAACAAACCGATTCTGTTTCTCAGAGATCCTGGGGGAACTCCCTGGCTGCTTCCTAGACAGTTGCTGCAATATTGAGGCTTTTTCCATCTGAAATTCCAACAGGTGAATGGTTTAGAGGAATCAGCCATGCAGATTAAACCAATGAATGGATTCTACACGCCATCAAATCAGAACAATCTTGAAAGCTACAAAGAAACAGGGGACACTCATGGGGTAGGGAAGTTTCAGGACCCTGCATTGCTCCAGAGAAACATACACTGTCCCATAGCAGTGGTCCAGTTCGGGTTCTCAGCTGACTTGAGATGAGATAAGACAAATGAAGACATAGACGAAGTGAAGAGCGTGAACCAGGGGAGTGCCATCTCCAGAGATATAGAAAAGGCTGCCAACAGCCTTGGCAGGCATCCAAATTCAGGGGCATGTTTCATGAATGGAAATTAGAGCCTTGGAAGAGAGGACACGAGCTGAATTCATAATTAGGAGGTCTGGCAGTGACCTCGTGGGCCTGGGATGGAGAGGTGTATGAGTCTGGCAGGGTGTGAGGAACAAGGAATATGGACACCACCTGGGGGACCACGTGGAGTTATAGCCCCTTTGGAATGGGAGCATTCATAGGCCATATCCAGAGTAGACCCAAATTCAGGTTCATCAAATAGGAATTTGCCATCACGGTAAGACTGGCCGCTGTCACGCCTTTCTTGCACATTTGAAGGAGCCAAAACACATTCATCCACTGTGTCCTGTAGGAATTCCTTCTTTTCAACATCCTGGGGCTCCATGCTATGCCGGGGGAGACAACAATGATAGAAGATCAAACCAGGAGGATCAGACACCATGGCTTCCTAGCTGGTGTTGATGGGTGTGATAGCGAGTGGTCCCAGAAAGCAATGGGGCTGTCCCCTTGGAGGGAAAATACTATCCCCCTATATAAGGAGCAGAGTGTGGCCTCCGATATGAGGAGCAGTGGGAGACAGAGCAGGAGATATTCTGTGCACTGGCCTCATAACCAGGTGACGGAGGAGGTGACTAAAACATCCCTGTCATACTCATGTCATAATTATGACTCCCAGCACACAGAGGTTATCAAAACAAGTGGCTTCAACCCTTCTGCATACGTTGCATCGACTTGTACATGCAGTGTCCAAGGGACTAAATATCCTGAGGCCTTACTGCCTCTCAGACATTCTGACTCCAAGGAATATTTTCTCAATATTTTGATGGGACATGCATTTATTCTTCAATTTCCTCTCTTGCTATCCAAAATCCTCCAACATGATGATGTCAAACAGACACAAAGTTAATACGCATCTCACTTTGGTTTTAACCACACAGGAGAAAACAGCTGATTACCGGAATCCCTGGGTATGGTCAATTCATGTGTGTCCACTCTCTGTAGGTTATTCAACATGAAAGGGAGTAAGAAAGTGACACCTACACAACTACCACATGAAAATAGATGACATGGTTAAAGGGCATATTCTGCTATTGACTGAATGGATGGAATAGTTTTAGGCAGCACTTTCTCTCTATCCCTGGATGTGAGCCAGCGAGGTGAGTCGGGACCCGGACCGTGGGCGACAAGGAGAAGTGACAGAGAGGCTCAAGGGGGAAGACGGTAAGTAGGTTCCGTTCAAAGGCCCTTGTTGGGGCTGTGCATCCCCGAACACTCACTGAGCTCTTTCTCGAGGGCCTCTCCCTGGTGCCACCGAGCTGCTGCTTATGTCTCCGCCACGTGGGAACGGCGCCTCCCCAATTCTCAGGTAGTTCGGCGCCTGACATAGGAGTCCCGGGTCACCCCAGGCTCCAGGAAGGGACACTGAGTGTGGGAGGGTAAGGAAGACACGACCCAGGGGAGGGTGGAAAAGCTCAGATGTCAGGAAATCCGAGCAGAGGCGGATTCTGATGAGCAGGAAGCTGGGAACGAGGCCCCAGGAATGAGGGGAGATGACGAACTAGACGGAGGATCAGAGGAGAGAGTGACATGTGCACTTTGTGTAAGAAAGTGGCCCCTTATTTGTTTAGAAAAGGGAAAAAACAGAAATAAGCCGGAGACCAGTATTTCTATTGTGAATGTGAGCGCCAAACAGAGAAGATGGGCTTGGAGATGCTGACGGAGAGAAAACCGGGCACAGGAGCCTTCCTGAGAAAGCCAGTGGAGATGGGCTCCGGGGAAGTGGGGCCAGTAGGAACCGCTCCAGCCCCATGAATCATGCCCTGACACCATTTTCCAAGTGTGCAAGCACCACAGAGACCCCAAAATTAGACATGACAAATTCATAGATGTTATCAAGCAATTGTTGTTCAATCAGCCCCCCTAGCAACGATGTGGTTTCATGCTCCCAGCATTGATGGAACGGAGATACCATCTGCACAGGTTCTGATGAGGGGACCGAGGGGACAATACGTAAGAAGATGACTAAGTTAAACAGCCAGGAAGTCGCAAGCCCAGGCCCTGGGACACAGCTGCCACTAAACACAGGCTCTTGCTCACCTCGCTGTATTGGAGCATCGTGGGGTTCGACCTCACCCCACTGCGGCCTCCAGCCATGAGCCGGTGATGACCAATGCGGGGACCAGAACGGCCTACTCCTGTCCCCACTCACCTTGGAAGGGCGGCCATTGGTTCCCAGGACCCAACTCGGCGTCCAGGCTCCCGAGGGTGCAGGAGAGGCCGAGCCTGGCTCTGTTGTCACCACAATCCAACTGCTGGTCCAACTGCAGTGGCAGAATATTGGCCACCTGGGTGCTTGGCTGTGTCCGTGCTCCTGAAGTCTGCACCTCTGCCCTTTGGAAAGTCCAGTTTCCGCTTGATGGCCCTTGGTGACAGGGAGCCTGCATCGGAGCTGAAGCAAGAAGAGATCTCAATGGGCTCAATCCCCGGGCTCCTTAGCTGAGCACTCCCAGACCACCCATGTCTGACGTCCCCGTCTGCCTTTAAGACCACACTGTGAGCAAGCACAAAGGCACACATGATATGTATGAAGGAGATGTCACCATTATGTCCCAGCCTGGGGATGCTGGGATGGCAGGTTCCAAGCCAGCAAAGTCCCTGAGGTGAAAATACCCCCTTGACGCCACCGGGCCTTTGGATGGGCACATGAGTTCATGCCTATCATTCAGTTAGTAGTAACCTTGGTCCTACAGCCTAGGGAGAAGATCCTAGAGAGGCCTCAGGGCATGTGGAGAAGGAGTTGTCGGTTGTTTCCCCCTCAAGAAAACGAACAGGGAAACAAGTTCGACCTCCAGGCTTCAGGTACCACTAGAGAACGGAGTTGCGAAGGGTACCTCTAGATGCTTTAGGTACCACTAGAGACGGGACCACGGACCAAGTTATGGGAACATTTCACAGCTCTGGAGCCTTTTGAGGTTTCTTATCTGCAATATCTGATTGCTTTCCCCCCACCCACACATCTGTATGCGATATATTCTATTGCCATTGGAGGAGGGGCTAACAGCTCTGAGTAACGTAGCAGCGGTCTGAGTCCCTTTGGAAACTTCCAGGCCAGAAGTACTACAGGATCAGACTTGTGGGTCTTCAGGGAGGGCATACAGCACCCAGTCCTCGCATCACACACCCCTCAGTGAGGTGTGGACCGCACTCCGTAATCAAACCCGCTCAGATTGCTACTGTGAAGGGAGTCCGTGTTCTCAGAAAGGGGGCTAACCGGAGACGTGCCACAGCCTCTCGCCAGAGCAGGTCAGCCTCAGCGGGGCCTGGCGGCTCCCTGCCATGATTCCTAGTCCCTTGTGTGCATCTCATTCTCCCTAGTCTTTTCATCTGTCACTACAAACGATTCCATGAGTCTGTGACTGTTTAGCCTCCCTGGCAACGCCCTGTATCTCCTCTCACCGTGCGTTCTCCCACTTCCTTCTATCTGCTCTTTCCTGCCTGCGCTAGCAACGCCCCCAAGTCCTGTCCTCCCAAACGCCCACCGTGCTGGGGAACGCTCAGTCCCCTCTCTGCTGCACACACTCTCCACTCCTCACCCTGCCTCTGGGGTCGCTTGGTCCTCTGGTCCCTCTCTGTCCTCCAGAGTCACTTCTCCCCACCCCACACCAGGTGCCTCCCCAGCTCCCAGGGCTTCTGCCCCAAGCACGTCTCTCAGATGGGTAGGCCTTCCATCATTCCTCGAGGCACACTGTCACCAGTCATTGTTAAGCACAATTTAGGACATGTCATGTGACTTTATGATACTTCCTACTGGGGGAAAGGCTAAATCATCTGCAATTAGCAAATCTGGTTGGAGAAGAAGTTGTCAAAACCAGGTTCCCCATTCTCAAATGATATCTTGAATGAAGGTGTAAGTGTGCTTAAAGTTATGACTCCTAATTTCCTCACGTTCTTTTATGGGTCTTTTCTCAACTACCAGGGTTCATTTAATCTACTCAAACAATGTGCTTTGCACATGCAGAAGAAAAGGGAAAATATTTTATCAAACTCTGAAGGACCGTCCACTATTTTTAGTTTGGCTAGTGGGGAAAAGCCCTGGATGAAAGCTAAGGTTGGCACTTCCATGAGATTGGCCTGTTTCTACAAGGGTTCTCCCTGTGCAGGCAGGATGGGCCTGAGTAGCCCTCCTGCGGCCCTGTTGCTGGAATCACAGCCTATGCACACTGATCACACGCTGCCGTCAGAACCCCTGCCCTGGACGGGCCGTGTATAATATAGACGCTGCATTCACTCATCTCAGCCCATCCACGTGGCTGAATGTTGCCCCCATGGTCCAGGGTGAATGGAAGGCCGTATCACACACACCTGCCTTCTGAGACATGTGTCTGAAACTTTCTCATCCCACTGCCCATGGGAACCCACACTTGGCCCCGTCAGCATCTCTGAGGGAATGTGCAGCCTTACAAGGGTGACAGGCAGCCAAGTGAGGAGCCTCCATGGGACCCCTGGTGAAAACAGAAAAGCCTGGGGACCTCTCAGCCCTGATTGCTTTGGGATGGAGAGCCTCTTTGAGACCTTGATCTCGCAGAGGGGCTGGACGAGCCGCTGGCTCTGTTTACACCACAGAGTGACACACAGGGTAGGGGTTGGCAGATGCATGGCTGAGTCACAGGGGTCTTTGGGACAGTCTTGCAACATTTTTGTTTACATTCACAACTGTTTCAAATAATTTGGTACAAAAGCAGAGATGAAAGTGTGAGCTCCATCCCCACCTACTCCCTGACAGGACTGAGTTGAGATCAATGGACAGCTTGATCTGGTGAGTCTGATGTCCCACTACCCACTGGCCAGAAGTCTTGGGCAACTGACGTGACCTTGCTGAGGCTCAGCACCCTCAGCTGTCACAGGAGATGCCACATGGACTCGAGAGTGTCCCTGTGAGGACCCGATGCTTCCAGAGAAATAGAGGTGCTGCTGAGTGGGCACGGGAAGGGGCATGGTAGAGCACAAGAGTAAATAACTCTGTGTTTCATTTCTGCTTCCTGAATTGCTGTAACCCCTAGGAAGCCTTGGCTTCCTTACCCCTCGGAGAGGGATAGGAAACAGGGGAGAAAGTGGTCCTAGTGTGGAAAGGCTGTTACTGACCAAATAAGGTAAGGGACAAATCGTTTCACGGCCAATTTCACTATACAACATTGACACGGCAAGGAACATCTTATACTCCTTGCTGCTCCTTCAAAGTGATTTGATGAGCAAAGAAAGACTCCTAACGATGCCAATGCTTCTCCCAGAAGGGAAGGCCGAAAAATACCCTGAGTGGGAAGAAAGGGAAATTGGGTTTTAGCCTGCACTCCTCTGAGAGTGTGGCCCCAAGGGGGTCTGGCTCAGCAGGCAGCATTTTCTGAAGAATCTGGAGAGGGGAACAACTCTGCTTTGCTCCTGAATGAGGCCACACCCACGTCAGGTGCACGGGCCATTGATCATTGATAGGACATTATGCCACTGAGCAGACACTTGACTGAAAACATATCCACATGGGGGAAAAGTCACTGACGCTGCAGGAAGGGTAAAAAGCACGCCATCCGTGGAGGATGGAAAACCGGGGCTAGGGCTCTGGCTTCACTGAAACCATGGTGTACAGACAGGATTCGAGGCTGAGGATTTTCGATCTATATGCTCCAGAGGAACGTAGGCACCCCAGGAGCAAAAACTTTAAAATCAGCAACAAATGCTGATTTCCGATGCTACAAATATGGAGCTGACTGGAAACCTGTGTGGAGAGCCAGAGACTTTGCAGGAAGCACACAGGAAATAGAACTGGCAACAGAATTTCATGGGTAGCACAGAATTCTTCTTGCAAGAAATAAAAAGAGGTCTGTGACCCAGATGTCTCCAGGTGAGATAGTGGTGGCTGAGTTTTTGCCCTTTTCCCTCCATTTCTCCTCTCCAACCTGACTTGGTACCAACAGCCTGCACTTGTGAGGGGGCCGGGTGACAGAGGGTAGTCTGAGACAGAAGGAAAGGAAATTTGTCTGATTCAAAACACACTTTTTTTTTTTTTTGAAGTAGGCTCCACAACCAGTGTGGAGCTTAACCTGGGGCTTGAACTCACAACCCTGAGATGAAGATCTGAGTGGACATCAAGAGCTGGATGCATAACCAACTGAAACACCCAGGTGTCCCAGTGTTTTCAAAATTAACTCCAAGGGCAAAGTTCAAACCAGTTTGAGTCTACAGGGCCTGTTGCCACGGGTGCATGTCTCAGCCTATTTAGGTGGTTGGATACAGAGAAGACAGGCTTCCTTGGAGCCCCCGCCCCAGGAACCTTGTGCCCCTCACGTGGGAGTACTTACCATCTACATCCAGACCCAAGAAAGTTCCCAGAGTATCAAATATGGATGAGGCACTTGCATACGGCCTCCAGGTGTCTGGCAGGTCATGGCCAACTGAAGAAGTCAAACAACATTCGTCCAGTGAGTCCTGTGGGACTTCATTCTCTTCTGCTACTGGCAGCTCCCTGGGGAACCTGGTGTTACAGGGAGGACAGGAGATGCAACGAGAAGGTTGAGTCAACACGGAGTCCCAGCTGGTTTTGGTGGCAGGGAGGAGGGACTGGTCACAGGAAACCAATGGGAAGTCCCCATCAAGGGAGATGAACCATTCTGCCTCTATCTGGGGCCAGAGTGTGGCTGCACTGGGGAGAGATCACGGAGGCGGGGAGGGAGCGAGAGCAGGAGGTGCTCAGAGCATGGACAGAATGGGAGCTTAAGGGAAGGAGCCTGAACCAGCCCTGTGCACAACAGTCACAACACATAGCACACTCAGAAAACAATAAAACCGGCATCAACACTTTTGCATACATTTTGTTGAAATTTACAGAAATCACCAAGACAACCCCAGATTGGCAGCATTGTAGATTCCTAGAAAGCTCGTATGTCCAAGGCCTACTTGTCTAAATACTGAGACATGAATTTTCGTTTTCCTAAACACTTCCCTTGCCATGAGTTCCTGCCAACATCATAATGCGAAACCAGCAGCGACAGATGGGCATTTTGGATGGATCCAATACAAAGTGTCCCTGTGACTGCTTAGGATACCTGCATCAATGGACAAGAGGTTCCTGCTTTTGGGGGGGATTAAGAAAGGGGCCTCTAGAAGTACCACAGTGAAACAGAGAACACTGCTAACGGAAGATTTTGTGGGTGGCTGAATGGGTAAAATAGGTACGTTTAGCACTTTCTAGATTTGCCTAGATCTGAGATCACGAGATGTCACCATTGAATTAAAGCCCATGATTCTTCAGAGTTACCTGGGGCATATCCGGTCTTGGTCTTCCTCCAAAAGATCATTATGATTTTCTACAAACAAATACAGACCGGTCCAGTCACATAAACAGAACATTTGTACGTTAAAATTAAGTATCCAATACAACTAGTGCATGGGCATAATTACCCTTAGTGGGGCAGCAGGATACTCTGAGAGAAATCCTCCTGGAGGCCTCAGGTAGTACCTTGGGATTGTGCCTTGGTTTGCTTTCCTATACCATTGGGCATGAGCTCCCTAATGTGATAGGGCCACATCTCAAGTGTCTGTGTACAGAGTGAAACATCTGTTTTACCACAGATTCTGGGGAACAGCTTACATGCATTCTAAAACCTTACTGCAACAATCTCTCATTCCCTTATAATATAGTATGAGATGCTCTAGGTGTGAGGGTTTAAGGGAATTTAGACACAAAGACCAGGCTGATGGATGGAATCTGCAAACCCTCACAGCAAAAGGAATCTATTGTGTACAGTCCTTTGTGCTACACAGACATATGAGCCATGCATGGGGAGGGGCGATGCCCAGGCTCAGCTTTGCTTCGAGGAAAACATACAAGGAGGCTGATGGTAGAAGCGTTGACGTGCAATACTCCGACGATGACTCAGTGTAGACAGACAACACAGAGGATATAGACACTGGGGATCGGTGCAGTGAAAGCAGGGAAATGACAAATCCAAAGATACAGGTAAGGCTGACAACATCTTTGGACAGGCACAAAAATTCAAGGGATGTTTTTCGGGTCTACAAAGGAGAGCAGTGCAGATAAGGAGAGGCATTTAAAGGAAATCAGGAACAAAGACAGACACCTCTGCATATGCAGCTCAAGTGAGAGTGAGTTCGTCACATCTGCCTTGACTCCAATGTCCTAACTTCTGTCAGGAGCCGTAAGCATGGCTGGAGATGAGGAACAAACGGTAGGTCCCTGACTCACCTGAGGTCTATGGTGAAAAGTCTATCCTGGGGCCTGACTCAGATCCCTATGTCTAGCGGGCTTCTACACAGCGATGACACATCTCAACGGAACCAGAGGTTGGATACCAAAAATAGTGGGGCAACTTGGGAGGCCAGTTGGAGGTTTATCACATTGACAGTGGAGGACTCACGAGCGGCTTCCAGAGGAGAACAGATGTCCAGATTTTGGAAAGAGTGAATGTCAGCCCTCCTAGAATTCCCGTGGGGGTCAGACAGGCCAGGAAATGCTGAGGAAATCATATAGTATTCATCCAGTGAGTCCCATGGGTTGTCCTGCTCTTCCACCACTGGCAGCTCCCTGCTGAACCTGGTAGGGTGGGGAGATCTGAACATTAAGACAAGAAAGGTGGACCTCCCACCATCCTAACGGTTTTGATGGGCAGCTGGGAATTACACTCATAACAAAGGGGCACACCAATTTTTGACAGCAACAACTCTGCTCCTGTTCCAGGCGGCAGTGTGGTGCTGTGGGGGCAGTAGATATAGAGAACGGAAGGTGCTCAGGGCAGTGGCCACAGAACTAAGCTTCTGAGCAACAACCTGAACTAGTGTGGAAGTCATGACTCACAGCCTGCATGGATAATCCTAAAGGTGACTTCAACACATTTACGTAAATGTTGTCGATACTACCTTCACTGACCAAGTGAACGCGGGTGTTAAAAGGCATCTTCAAAATGGAGACATCTTGTGTCTTCAGTGTCTCTTTCTCTAACTACTGTGACAGGAGGTGTTCTTTTCCTATAATATATCCTCAATGTGGTAACACCAAAGAGTTAGAGGCAGATATGCCTCTCACTCTGGTTTTACCAAAAAGAGAAGAGGGGAATGCGGAGAATCCCTGTGAAGGATTAGTTCACAAAGTTCAACTGACTGCAGGTTATTGAAATGGAGGGGTCAATAAAAGGAACGTAACCGTGTTACAAGGTGAAGACATACATCAAAGTTAAAAGAGATACTTTGTAATTGGAGAATGGATGCAATAGATATGTTCGGCCATTTCTATTTTTCCTCGAGATGTAATCCTTCAGTTTAACCACTGAAATAACAACCCATGATTCATCAGAGTTACCTGGGGCATGCCTGGTCCTGGTCTTCTTCCTCCTCATGGTGGAATTGATTTTCTGTAATTATATAGAGACAGGGCTGGTCATGAATGAGATCCTTCTCGGTACGTTAATAATCCAGAGTCTCATGTTACCCACACACTCAGATACGTTCAATGTGAGAACAGGTTCAGTCAGAAGAATATGTCAGGGTGCCTCCGATATTGTCATGTGATAACTGGCTTGATTTCCCGGCCTGAGCCATTTGGAGAAATTTATTCTCTCTAGGAGATTAACATCACAGTCTCCCCTGTCGTCTGTGCAAGCACTTGAACTTCTCTCTTTGACACAGATTCTGGGGAGCCAGCCTCCCTGCATTCTAAAAGGATCGCTGCAGCATTCACCCTTCTCTCGTCAGATAGCCTGGTTGTTGAAGGCTCCGTGGAATTTGTACACTGAGACTGAACAGATGGAATGCAACTACAGACACACAAATTCAAGTGAATCTTTGGTGCTACTCAGAACATTGGCCTGATTCATGTGGTGGGAGAATGCCAAGGCACAGCTCTGCTTCTGGAAACACACAATCAAGCTATCAGTAGAGACACTTAGGGTGGGTTTTCAGACAACTGTTTAGGAAGACAAGCAAACCTAAAGGAGACAGAGAATGGGGCTAAGAATACCAAAACCAGTTAACCCTGGACAAGAATGCCAAGTGACTGCGGCAGGCACAGATTCTTAACGGACCCACCTCCGAGATGAAACATAGAGCTTATTAGAGGTGAAAAGAGACATTTCATCCAAATTAGGTCTGACAGACAGGTTTTATGGTCGTGTGGCTGAGGTGATTTGAGCTTGTCGTGCCTGCCTTGGCCCAACAACGAAGTGACAGAGAAATCAACGTAACATGGGCATGCCCTGGGACTAAGAAGAGAGCAAATGTGCCTCGCCCACCTGACGTCTGTGCTTAAAACTCAATCCTAGAGCCCAGTTCAGATCAGTTTGTCTCTACAGGGCCTGCCCACAGGGATGACCTCTCTCGGCACAGCAGAGGTCTGGGGTACAAAGAACAGGAGATCTTTGTGAGTGTCCAGGTGGAGGTTGATCACCTGGACAATGGAGTACTCACTGGTCACTTCCAGAGAGGAACAGACTTCCAGTTCCTCGGGTAGGAAGATGGTGGTGCTCCTGTAAGGCCAGTAGGAGTCAGACAGGTCGGGAAGAACTGAGTATGTCAAGTAGTGTTCATCCTGAGAGTCCCTTGAGACGTCCTGCTGTACCACCTCTACCAGCTGTCTGCTGAGCCTGCAGGGTAGGGACAAGTGAAGATTAACCTAAGAGGGATCTGAAGTCATAAGTCCTGTCAGGCTTTGATGGAAGGTGGAAAGGAGTGGTCAAGAAAGCAAAGAGGGGAAGGACCCATTAAAAAGAGAAACGATTCTTGTTTTTGTGGGACACGTTGTGTTTCACACAGGGGCAGCTGTTCGAAAGGAAAATAAGTGCTCGTGCACGGACCAAATAGCAAGCTTCTGACGAAAGAGACTGAATTATCTCTGTGCCGTCCACTTATGACTCATAACACACGAGTCCCACAATGGTGGCCTTCCCCCTTCCATGCAAAGGGCGTTGAGTTCTGCATGTAGTGGCCAAGCACGGGCAGCTCTGGGGGCAGTGGAGTGTCACAGAAATCTCATGCCACGAAGCCCTCTTTCTCTCAACCTTGTGGCATCATAGAACATGTTTGTCTACTTGCTATGATATTTTAATGTTATGAACACATGTCAAAAAGCGAAATCTAAAGACAGAGAGCAGATGTGCATGGCTCTCTAAAGCACACAAGAATGAGCAAGCACCGTGGTCCCTGTGACATATTCGTTCACCCGGGTCAGCGGACTGTGGCTTACTCAACTCGAGAAGTCATTAAGAAATGGGAAGCAATCCCAGTACAACGGTGAAGACAGAGAACATCGTGAAACTGGTAATTTGTCCTTGACCGCATGGATAATACCGTGCTCGTCAGCACTTTCTGCTTCTCCCCGGGTGCCACTTTTGAATCCCCAGACCCCGAGTGTCCAGAGTTACCTGGGGGCAGCCGGCTCTTGTCTTCCCAGACCCTCCTGATCAGTTCGGTCTTCTGCAAATAATGAAGAGAAAGAATTACGTTAAGCACATTCGCCTTCACAGATGCCCACTCCTATATCCTGCATAGCACAGGACAGACATATAAGCACAGCAATACCAGGCAACTGTGAGTGTAAACATCCAGGAGCGCTTAGGTAAGGCCTCGCAGGCAAAAATTGGGATGGTACTCTTGAGTTATTAAACCAATATCCCTGATAAAACAAGCCATCCTCATAGCATCCTAAATCTTGAGTCTAGGCAAACAAACCGATTCTGTTTCTCAGAGATCCTGGGGGAACTCCCTGGCTGCTTCCTAGACATTTGCTGCAATATTGAGGCTTTTTCCATCTGAAATTCCAACAGGTGAATGGTTTAGAGGAATCAGCCATGCA
Source organism: Eumetopias jubatus (assembly GCF_037043125.1). NCBI lineage: Eukaryota > Metazoa > Chordata > Mammalia > Carnivora > Otariidae > Eumetopias > Eumetopias jubatus. Next base: position 1,570,945 of record NW_028274838.1, on the reverse strand, counting down.
GATTAAACCAATGAATGGATTCTACACGCCATCAAATCAGAACAATCTTGAAAGCTACAAAGAAACAGGGGCCATTCATGGGGTAGGGAAGTTTCAGGACCCTGCATTGCTCCAGAGAAACATACACTGTCCCATAGCAGTGGTCCAGTTCGGGTTCTCAGCTGACTTGAGATGAGATAAGACAAATGAAGACATAGACGAAGTGAAGAGCGTGAACCAGGGGAGTGCCATCTCCAGAGATACAGAAAAGGCTGCCAACAGCCTTGGCAGGCATCCAAATTCAGGGGCATGTTTCAAGAATGGAAATTAGAGCCTTGCAAGAGAGGACACGAGCTGAATTCATAATTAGGAGGTCTGGCAGTGACCTCGTGGGCCTGGGCTGGAGAGGTGTATGAGTCTGGCAGGGTGTGAGGAACAAGGAATATGGACACCACCTGGGGGACCACGTGGAGTTATAGCCCCTTTGGAATGGGAGCATTCATAGGCCATATCCAGAGTAGACCCAATTTCAGGTTCATCAAACAGGAATTTGCCATCACGGTAAGACTGGCCGCTGTCATGCCTTTCTTGCTCAGTTGAAGGAGCGAAAACACATTCATCCACTGTGTCCTGTAGGAATTCCTTCTTTTCAACATCCTGGGGCTCCATGCTATGCCGGGGGAGACAACAATGATAGAAGATCAAACCAGGAGGATCAGACACCATGGCTTCCTAGCTGGTGTTGATGGGTGTGATAGCGAGTGGTCCCAGAAAGCAATGGGGCTGTCCCCTTGGAGGGAAAATACTATCCCCCTATGTAAGGAGCAGAGTGTGGCCTCCGATATGAGGAGCAGTGGGAGACAGAACAGGAGATATTCTGTGTACTGGCCTCACAACCAGGTGACGGAGGAGGAGACTAAAACATCCCTGTCATACTCATGTCATAATTATGACTCCCAGCACACAGAGGTTATCAAAACAAGTGGCTTCAACCCTTCTGCATACGTTGCATTGACTTGTACATGCAGTGTCCAAGGGACTAAATATCCTGAGGCCTTACTGCCTCTCAGACATTCTGACTCCAAGGAATATTTTCTCAATATTCTGATGGGACATGCATTTATTCTTCAACTTCCTCTCTTGCTATCCAAACTCCTCCAACATGATGATGTCAAACAGACACAAAGTTAATACGCATCTCACTTTGGTTTTAACCACACAGGAGACAACAGCTGATTACCGGAATCCCTGGCTTTGGTCAATTCATGTGTGTCCACTCTCTGTAGGTTATTCAACATGAAAGGGAGTAAGAAAGTGACACCTACACAACTACCACATGAAAATAGATGACATGGTTAAAGGCCATATTCTGCTATTGACTGAATGGATGGAATACTTCTAGGCAGCACTTTCTCTCTATCCCCGATGTGAGGTCTCCAGAGGTCACCAGGAAAATTCGTAGTCCACAGTCTTCACACTTACCTGGGGCACATTGGCTGTTGTCCATTTCTTTCCCTTCGATCATCTTGACTTTCTGAAAATCAGTTCCAAGACAGCAGGTGACACTAAGGAAATCATACTTCCCATATTACCAACACAGTGACCACCCACACTGCAAGGACATTAAGATTCTCAGGGCAAGACCCTAGTGCTCTGGCAGGGATATTCCAGGATGGCCAAGGTTAAGTCTTACGAGCAGTGCACAGGACTGCTCCCTAACCTGCTGCAGAAATTCACTTTCTTCTCCCCCACAAATTATCCCAATATCCTCCTCTGATGGGAGTCTGTAAAAAGAGTTCCGAATATATTTTCCCCAGAGGTCCTGCGGAGGAGTCCAAGCACTTTCTTGAAGTGTTGCTGCAAAATGGGGTTATTCCATGACATACCATGGCTCTTGATGCTTCCCAGGAATTTATTCTTGAAACTAGACTAATGAATCAACTGTAGAAAACCTCAAATCAAAAAGAATCTTTGGTGTTCTACCGACACAAAAGCCATTTGGTCTGAGTGATGCCAGAGCCCAGCTTGGCTTCATAGGAACATCCAGGCAAGGTAATGACACAGTTGTTTTCAGATGACCACTTGGCTAAGTTGAACCCACATAGAGAAGATTGTGCCTGGGCCTGAGAGCAGTGAAACCAGGGAAAGCACCTTTCCTTGATATGCAGGTATGTGAGCCAAAAACATTGGACAGGTCTAGGCCCTCGAGAGATATTGATCCTAAAAAGAAAGTGTCATTGCATGGAACAAAAGACAGTTGATCCACGTAGGGTATCTGACAAGACTTTGTGGATGTCCTACTGAGGTGGGTAGAGCTTGTCACCCATGACATAGGTTCAATGGCCTGACACGGGGGCCAGGTTGACAGAGGCATGGCCGCTGCCTAGGATGGTTGAAGGCTCCCTGACCCACCTGATGTCTGTGTCTCCACATCCATTATGTCCTGATTTAAAGCAAAGTGTGTCTGTAACGCCCGTGTATAGAGATGACCTTCCTCAGTGTAGACAAGGTGTGCAGAGCAAACAACATGGACACTACCTGGGGGACCACGTGACGTTTCATCCCCTTGGGTGTGGGAGCATTCACAGGCGAAATCCAGAGCAGAGCCGAATTCCTGTTCATCTAATGGGAATTCGCCAGCACTGTAGGACTGGTCGTTGTCACACTCTTCTTGCAGAGTTGAAGGAGTCAAAACAAACTCATCCACTGTGTCCTGTAGGGCTTCCTTCTTTTCAACTTGCTGCTGCTCCATGCTGTGCCGGGTAGGACAGGAATGACAAGAGATCAAACCAGGAGGATCAGACACTGTGGCTTCCTAGCTGGTTGGATGGGAGTTATATGGAGTGGTCACAAGAGGCACAGGGCACCGGCTGGAGAGGGAACAAGCACACCAACCTATAAGAGGCAGAGTGTGGCTGCCCGGGGCTGGGAGAGCAGGAGCTGATCCTCAGAGCACTGGCCACAGAAGCACTGACTAGGAATGAGACTCCACCCTCCCAGCAGGATGCGGTCACAACAAGAAGCACAGTGGAGACCAGACCAGGGGCAACCACCACGGGCCTGAGTCAGGATGATTTTTACATAGATTGGTCAATTACTTACAGCTCTGGAGTACCTGCAGACTGCAGAAATGTGTGCCTTCTAGGCACTTTGTCATTAATAGTGTCACATGACACCCCAAGTTTTTGGAGTTTGGTTAGGTACTTCTCTTGGTTTTAATTTTGCTAGTTGTCTGTTTACCAATTCCTTGGTGAGTTACCTTCCTACCAAGGACCTTAGAGAACTGTGTAGGAAGTAGATATGCATCTCCTCCCGGTGTCCATTTACAGGAAAGAATGGGTATTTTTGTCCCCACGGGGAATCCTAAGGCTGGTGAATTCATCTCGGTCTTACAACACCACAGAGACAACAGGCAACCAAGCCAAAACGGCCATCCTTTGGGGACCATCTGCAGTTTTGCTTAACCTTGCATCTGACATCTGTCACTCTCTTGACCTCACTTACTTTACTTTCTGAGACCCTGTCCATTTTGACCCACACATTATTGGTTCCAGAATTTTCATTGTCACCTGGGAGTGAGGGTTCCTTGTTCTTCTTCATCCTCCTCATCCTCATAATTTTCTGCAAATAAATTCAGAAATGTCCCATCAGCTATTTCCCACATCACCACTATAAACACAGCGGCTTCTATGTCCCTGGAGACCTAAGGGTCTATGAATGACTAGGTATTCTACTGAGTTTAGGGCACTGTCTTTAAGAACTGCTGTGGCATGGATTTCTGATGCGTCAGGCAGTGTGTCTCTGATTCTGAGGATCAGCATCACTGAACCTGGGCAACACGTTCTACCGGCTCTTGTTGTCCATATCAGGGAATGCTTGTCAGCTTCATTTCTGCACCGTGTCTTGCAGAGTGCCACAGGTCCCACCATAGCCACAGACTCTCTGTGGGTTCACAGCTCTCACATAGAGCCGCCTCCTTGCCCTCACGACAGGACAACCACCCTGTCCCACATCCCTCCACCGGGGACTTCAAGGGCCCCCACGTGGGCTTCAGTGTTATCAAGGGGACATCCGTCTATGAAAAGCGGTCCCGTCTAAACAGCACTCCCACCTCCAAGTCCTACTGCATCAAGGACCTCATCCAACTCCACACAGTCAGGAGCATTATTTTTTCCTGACATGCATTCATGAATTTTCCCTATCTGATCACTACAGTATCAACAGGTTATTTGATATACTTTCCAGATGAGGAGACAGATATGGAGAAAGTAAAACTCACTTTCTCACCCACAATTAATACAGACCACGCTGACTCTGGGAACCTCCCACTTAGTGCAGGGATCCTTGCACACTAACAAGCATCCTCCTGTCACATTTTGCTCTCTGGCTCAAAGACTGGTGGAGGCTGCCTCCCGCTCCAAAGGCTGCATTCCCTCAGGGAGGAAGCAGACACGTGGAGCACTATTACCTCCACACTGTGCATTTCTGCTCTCTGTTACCACCTTCCACTCCTGGTTCTCTCATGGCCCCACTTGCTATGGGGAATCCAGGAGGGCTGCTGCACACGGCGTGAGGCCAGGCGGGGAGTCTCTTGTGAGCCCAGGGCCTTGGCGCAGCTCCGGGCATCAGGGCCGGTGGCCGCCTTACCTGGGCTGAGCTTTCGGGCAAGGCACTTGGCCAGCCTGCGCCCCTCAGCCAGTTGCTCTTGGAAGCCCTGCCCTTGGGAATGCTCAGGGTCATCATGGGTGAGGAGGTCCTCGAGGAGGTTATTGAGCAGTTGGGAAACGTCTTTCCCTTTCCGTAACTTCTGATACAAACGGGTCAGCTCTTTAGCCTGGTCTTTAATGAGGGTATGACATAGCCTAAGGCAGGGCAGAGAGAAAATTTTAAAATGCAAAGAGTTGAACAACAGACAATAAGATCTTTCGTGATGATTTCTGGCAGAATTTCCCCAAAGGAGCCGTGAACCCTGCACATCCCTTACACCTTTTCCTTCTGTAAACAGAGCCAGGGGTTCTCCTAAGCACACGCCAGAGAGATGTCCCTTCAGCTGCTAACTTCGGGGACACCCGTTTCCCTGGAAAACTACACACAGCGCGGCGTGCAGTGAAAGGACACAGCGCCAGACGCAGAAGCATGTCCAGTAGAGCTGGTGTGAACTGGTGAGCTCAGGAGAATGGCAGGCTCAAGCTGTGGTCAGCCAGGTCATGACTCTGTGAAAGGTAAGTGAGGTGGTGATCTCGCAACACTGTGAATGTGCTAAAAGCCACGAATTGTTCCCTTGAACTTGGGGACTTTGATATTTTTTTCCAGAGAGAGAGCGAGACTTTGAGTCATTGGAGTCCATCATTTACCAATCACTGTTGTCTTAGTTGTTTTAGAAATATTTGGGTCACGTGCCTGCCATGACGTTTCTGCCCTTTCCTGGCCCAGACTTGTTGCTGCCCCAAGTCAAAGATGCCCACAGCGTCCCTGCAGCCTCCCACATGGAGCCTTCCTTACCTGAGCTTCTCAGCCACCGTGTCTGCCTGCTTCCCCTTCTCAAACTGCACCTTCTCTCCCAGCACGGATTCGATGAGGTCGGTGGACTCTTCACACTCTGAGAAACAGAGACGCCTGCCTCAGGGGAAAGCTGGACATGCTGCTGTGCTCGCTGCCTTCAAGGGACGAGGCAGGGTCCATCCTAGGACAACTGGAACCCCGGCCACCTGGCTCTGCGCTGGGAGCTCCACATCACATTCTTCAGCCTCCCAACTACAGGGCAGTCGATTACTCCCTGTTTCAGAGCCCAGGAAAGAACAGCCCCAAGGCACAGAGAGGAACTGGACATGGTGATGAACTGGTATTTGGTAGAGTCAGAATTTGGGTTCCCCTGATCATGGTCACTCTAGCAAGCCTTGGAGACTCCTAAGTGAAACACTAAGCAGGGACATGACATAAGGCCCCCAGGGCTACTGGACTGATGGGTCCCCTGAGCTGGGATTTCTATACTGAGCAAGTATCTCAAAGGTAAAAATTCATCCGGTTACACTTGTGGAAACCACAATGCATAAAACCAGAAGCACCGGAGAGGAATATGGCCCAATCCTAATACAGTTTGTGTTATGAGAAGCAGTAGAATGATGAACAGAGTTACACAGTTCCAGGTTCTGCTCTTAGAGCGTTACAAGAAATTACTCAGTATTCATTCTGACTCAGAGAAGTAGGTCCCACAACACTAACAGGTTAACAAGGAGGAAACTGAGGCACAGGACGTTGGGCACCATGGATTTAGCCCAGGCTGACTGACCTACAACCCATGCTTTTCTCCCCTGTGCTGTGTTACCGCCACCCCACGCCCTCAGGTGATATCTGTTTGCATCATCTTCACAACTGGTTTCCCACACTTATGTGATGATTTTCAGGAAAGTTGTAAACAAAACTGCTTGTCCTTCCCTGAAAGTTCATCATCTCTTCCCTTTCGTAAAAAGCATGCCTCAGTTTTTTTTTTCTCTGCGTCATTCGTTTTTAATTACACCTCCCCTTGTTCTATTGAAAGCAAATTGTGAGAAAATGACAAAAATGCGGGCTGAGAGTTGTCAGGATTCCTTCCTATCGCTCGGCTGTGCACGTGCCCCGTTCTCATGACTCCTTCTGCCAGCGCAGGCCCCTCCTAATGAACAGGCAGCTGAGCTCCCCATTTCAGGCTGACTGTGGGGGAAGGCCTGCCCCACACCCTGGCTTGGCTGGTTCCCGGGGCTGTGGTCTCCCCCACTCACCCTCCTTCTCACTAGGCCACATGTCTCCTGGCCCAGGCCTGGACCTGCTGGCCATCCTGCACGTCTGAAGGTCCCCAGCTCAGGGAGAGACCGTGATGTTCCCTGAAACACCCTCACCCTTGCCAGTGGGTATCAAATGGCCTCCGTGGACTCAGGAAGCAGAGGCTCTGCACCGGTTCCCTCTCACAAGGGAAGTCACTGTGTGGATGGCGTCACTCACAGATACCACAGTTTTAGGGGGAAAGGAGACCTTCTTTCCACTTTCCACTTACTACTTCCATCTCCTTGAAAGCAGGTAGTGTCACCTGCTACCCTCCCTCTCGCCCCCGGGTGTGCCATCAGGATGTTTCCCCAGTGTAACTAACTTGGTGCTTTACCAATGGGACCTCAGAGAAGCGGGACCTGAGAGAGTTCCTTAGTCCCTGACACTTAGGCCTGCAGGCATGCAGGATCTGATACAGCACAGAGACCATCCTGAGAGGACCAGGCGTTTCTGTGTCCGCACCAGGAAGCAGGAACTGGATGTTAACTCTAACCCCACCTGACATGTCACTGTTAACCTCTTTGTCTTCAGTTTTCCCATCCTCAGCAAACTGAGGATAAAATACCCACTTCTACATTTCCCGGATTGTGGTCAGAATGAAATTTATGTGACATTGGAAGAGAGAAGACAGCATCTGGAGAGGTTTTTAGTTTCTCAGAAGGAATACAGACAGACATGTCTTTGGTGGCCATGATCTTGTAGGACTTACTGTATTTCTGCAGCTGCTTGGCCAGGGAGTAGGCAGTACATTCGGATATAAGGAATTTCTCCTTGAGGTCTCGGAAGTCCTGCTTGCTTTTTTCCAGCTGGGATTGAAGCTCCTGGTTGATTTCCAGGAGGCTGATTTCTGCCCCTGGATCAGACAGAGGGCCAAGAGGTGCTGCCATGGTGACGTGTGGCCGAGGAGGTAGAGCTGGGGACTGAGGAGAAGAAACCCAAACACAGGATGGTTAAAAACCAGTGAAATCAAGTAGGTTTCATCAGGACTGAGGGGTGAGGATACAGGAAGTCTTTACTTACTGTTGGGAACAATTTGAACAACACCCCACAGCACCTGAGATTCAGGAACCACAAAACCAAGGTTCAAGATGCCACAGCTGAGAGCTGAAGGCACTGCCCCTAGCTCACACTCCAAACGGAATGACAGAGGGAGCACTCAGAATGCCAGGTAACGGTCTGCACTTGAAATAACAGAGTTGGAACGTCCGAGATGACATGGAACCTGGGGAGCTGCTGCCTTCCAGTTGCCAAGGCCGTGCTGATACACAAGACTGCCCGGTCCCCCCGAAGGTCCCCACTGATGGGAACCACCCCTCACTGGCCACTCTCAGTTGCTGTCTACCCTTGTGCTGATACCACAGTTCCCATCTCTTTCTAAAAACTTATCTCAGCATAGTTCTGATTGTTCATTCTTGTGTGTGTATAAATCACCAAGGCAGAAATAGTTTCCCAAGTAGTTTACTGTTTTGTTCATCTTCATTTATTTGAGAGAGAGAATGGGGGGTGGGTAGAGGGAGAGAGTGGGACAAGGCGCTCAATCTGACCATCCGTGAGATCATGACCCTAGCCTAAACCAAGAGTCAGATGCTCAACCAACTGAACTGCTCAGGCACCCCTCCCAACGGGTTTTCTTAGGGCTGTCATGAACTCATCCCACTTGCCTTTAAGGGCAAACAGATCTTAAGGCTTTTATAATAAGGGATAGATTCCAATGTCTTAGACTGTCATGATGTTCTTCCCTGTGTCTTTTAGTGTTTTATTTTTTCCTCTGTGCGTTAAAAACACAAGAGAAGCATGCTAGCACTTTCGTTATCTTTGTTTCCTTTGTATTTGACAAGCTTTTAAATTTATTTGGATCTTCCTCCATTTACAATATGTAGTAAAGGAAACTTTCTTTACAGCAAAACACACACACACACACACACACACACACACCCCAAAACACAGGGGAAAAACCAAAGTTAATTTATGCAATTGATTATGAAACTGTTTTCTATTCTAACTCTCTCAGTATTCTTCTTCCTGCATCTATGTGTTATGTAGTCTTCTTTTCCCCTTATGTTCACATATATTTTCAATTTTCTTAGCTATATACCTAGGAGTGGAATTGCTAGATCATATGTAACCCTATATTTAACTTTTTCAGAAACTACCAAACTCTTTTTCAAAGGAAAGCAACTACACCATTTGACATTCCCACCAGGAAGGTGTAAGAATTCCATTTCTCTACAATCTTCCCAACGCATACATTATCTTTTTTTTTTTTTTAAGTCATACTAGTGGGGGGAAGAGGGATCACACTGTGCTTTAGATTTGTATTTTCCTAATGACTAATGTTATTGAGCACCTTTTCAAGTATTTGTTGTTAGATTGGTCTTATCCTTTAGAGAGAGTTGACTCAAACTCTTCTTCCCATTTTTTTAATTGGCTGTCTTTTACTGCTTAGTTGTATCGTTTTTTTTTTAATTTATTCTAGATAGCAGACCTCCATCAGATATACAATTTGCAAATTTCTCCCATTCCATGCATTGTCTTTTCACTTCCTTGATAGTGTCCTCTGAAACAAAAAGCTTGTAATTTTGATGAAATCCAGCTTATCTATTTATTCTTGGAGTTGCTTGTCCATTAAAGAAACTGGCTTCTAGCCCCAAATCGTGAAGATTTCTAACTACATATTCCTTAAAACATGGCTTTTGAATGAGAACTTTCCTGGGTTGTAGTGGGGGTGGACATTATTTAATAATGGCTCTGTGTGTTGATTGATATTTCTCTCAATTGATATTCATGTGCCTGTTTTCTCTCCTATGGAGCATGCCATGACCTATACCAGAGATTTTGGAAATGATATCTATCAATATTCCAGCTTTGATTCAGGGGAGAGTCCTGCTTATAGAGTTGAGCTGGTCTGAACCTCACCCACAGTTTCACAAATTGCTCAGGGCTTTTAGAGGTAAGTAGTTGATTATCTTTCTGAGGAACACTTGTCCAGGAGTCCAGATCTTTCTAGGTCTAGAATGGACTTTCTCAGACCCCTCCAGACCAAGAAGACTGCAGGAGTTGGACCTAGTCAAGACTTTCATCTCCGGTCTTAATGGAAAGTAGACATGCTTCAGGGTATTGGGAAAGTTGTTCAATACAAATTCGTTCCTCTCCAATTTTCTATTATATATATGATTTCTCTCTAGAAAAGGTGAAATTTTAGAACAACTTGTCTATTCCTTGCCAATTGTCTGTCTGTGCTTTTAAAGATGTATAAAGGAGAATTCAAGGTCAATACATTCTTAGCAAAAAGTACAGTTCATGTAAACTTCCGGGTGATCGTAAAGAATCCAATGAACTATCTTATTATTAAGATGCTATCATTTTCCTGATGAGAAAAGAAAAAAAAAAAAAAAACAAGAACTCAAGAAGATTACAAACCTCCCCAAGGCCACATATCTAGTGAAGAGAGGAGGGTGCATTAGAAACCATTTCTGGGGGCACCATCCAACTCTTGATCTCAGTTCAGGTCTTCATCTTAGGGTTGCGAATCGGAGCCCTGTGTCGGGGTCCACTAAAAAAAAAAGAAAAGAAAAAGAAAGAAACCAATCTCGCAGATATCCTATTGGGTTTTCATATGCTTATTAATCATTTGGATATCTTCTTTTGGGATGGGCTTTTTAAAATATTTCTGCTCATTAATACACTAGGTTGTTTCTCATTTTCTTTGTGATTTATAAGATTTCTTGACATATTTTGGATGAGTGTTTAGTCACATACATACATTGAAAATAATCATTTCTGGGCTGTAGATGGCCTTTGCATTTTAAAGAATGGATGCCAGGATCATGACGTGAGCTGAAAGCAGACGCTTAACCGACTAAGCCACCCAGGCGTCCCTTCATATACATTTTAAAATTGGTTTGTCATTTTCTTCACAAATATCTACAGCAATATTTACCAAAATAATGTTACTTTGTTATCCTAACAGAACTGAGTCTTGCAATCAATGAACATGCTACCTATTTCTCTGTTTACTAGTCTTCTTCAATTTCTCACAGCAGTAGTTTTTAGGGGTCTTGGGTCTGCTTCATTTTTATATATTCATAAGCATTTAATAATTTTGGATGCTAATCTCTATTGCGTTTTACTGAATTTCATTTTCTCACTACTAATTGTCCCTGCAGAGAGGTACAATAGATTGTGAAATCAACTTACTTAAGGTATAATTTGGGTACAATAGACTGCATGGCTTTAAAGCATACAGTTATTTTTTTAAAATAATTTTTTATTGTTATGTTAATCACCATACATTACATCATTAGTTTTTGATGTAGTGTTCCATGATTCACTGTTTGTGCATAACACCCAGTGCTCCATGCAGAATGTGTCCTCTTTAATACCCTTCACCAGGCTAACCCATCCCCCACCCTCTCCCCTCTAGAACCCTCAGTTTGTTTTTCAGAGTCCATCCTCTCTAATGGTTCGTCTCCCCCTCCAACTTACTCCCCTTCATTCTTCCCCTCCTGCTATCTTCTTTTTTTTTTTCTTAACATATATTGCATTAATTTTTTCAGAAGTATAGATCCGTGATTCATCAGTCTTGTACAATTCACAGCGCTCACCATAGCACATACCCTCCCCAATGTCTATCACCCAGCCATCCAATGCCTCCCACCCCCCACCACTCCAGCAACCCTCAGTTTTTTTCCTGAGATTAAGAATTCCTCATATCAGTGAGGTCATATGAAACTTCTGTTACAGTCAAGATACAGGGCATTTCCACTACCTCACAACTTCCCTTGTGCCCCTTTGCGGTCCATCACTGCCTCCAGCCTCACACCCAGGGAACCAACGATACTAGAGATCATTGCAGTTTTAACAACTTCATATAACTGGAAATACATATATATATCCTCTTTTATATCTGCTTTCTATCATACAGTGCAGTGCAATGATTTTAAAATTTATCCATATTCCAGGGCACCTGCGTGGCTCTGTCAGTTAAGCGTCTGCCTTCAGCTCAGGTCTTAATCTCAGCGTCTTGGGATCAAGCCCCGTGTGGGGTTCTCTGCTCCCCACGGAGCCTGCTTCCCCCCCTCTGTCTGCCACCCCCCCACTTGTGCTCTCTCACTCTATCAAATAAAGAAATAAAATCTTGAAAAAAATAAATTCATCCATATTCCTACATGCACCAATACTTCATGACATTTTTATTGCTGGGTAGGATTTCAAGTGTTTCGTCTCTGTTTATACATTCATCTGTCACTGGACTTTTGTGTCACTTCCAGTTTGGGGCAGTCATAATTGGGGCATAATAATAAAGCTATTACACACATTCATATGCTGATAATTCTGTAGACATATTGTGTAAATACCTAGGAATGGAATGACTATCCATAGGATTTGTATTTGTTTAATCTTATAAGTAACTGGAAGTCAGCTTTTCAAAGTGGTTGTACTATTTTTCATTCCCACAGCTATATGAGACATCCAGGTGTTTTATGTGAGATTTCAGACTTTCTGACTTTAGCCATACCAACAGATATGCAATGATACCTCATTGCAGTACTGACTTTTTACCCTCATGACCAATGCATTGTGCATCTTTTCATGTGCTAATGAACCATTCCCATATCTTGTTTCCTGAAGTTTCTATTCAAATCTTTTGACCAATTATTGTATTGTGTTCATTATCTTATCAGACTATATGATATCTAATTCTAGAGAATGGTCCTTTGTAGGACATAAACATACTTCTATACTGTGGCTTCCCTTTATGTTCTCTTAAGGTTGTCTTTCTTCGAGAGTTACATATAGAAAGATAAAGATAGATCAATTCATTTTCATATCCAAAGAAATAATTCATTGCCTACTTTAAGCTTGCAAAAACATACGGTTGAACTTTTTGGAAAATATAAAATCATTTATTGAATGTCAGGGTATGAAATTTTTTGTTTTTGTAATTTAAACTGTTTCCACGGGCATATTGAGATATAATTTCCAAGCAAGAAAGTGTATATAATTAAAGTCTAAAGTTTAGTCCGTTTGAACATATATATGCATCACCCACACAGTGGATATATCTATCACCCCAGAAAGTTTCCTTGTGCTCCGGCCAAGTCCTCCCTCACATTCCCACCTCAGGAAACCACTGATTGGCTTTCAGTTACAATAGAATTATTTCCATTTCCTAAGGTGTTATATTTTGAAATCATATGCTATGGACATTATTTTGCTTTGATGTTTTTTTTGCTCAGAAAAATTATCTGAGCAAAAAATAAAATCTTTACCAATTTTGTTATGTATGTGAAGAGATTACTCTGCTAAACCAAGTAGTATTCCTTGGACTGGATATGCCACAACTTCTTTTGGTCATTTACCTGTGAATGGATTAGAATGGCAATTAAAAATAGAGTTTCTATCAATAGATTTTTATGAATATATCACTCTTTTTTTTCATTTGAATGGAATGGTGGTGGCCTATGCCAGGGGGTTTGGTAGAGAGGTTTAATATTTTGAAGCAGGTCGCCGCTGTTGGGGTGCTTGGGTTGCTGAGTCGGTGAAGTGTCTGACATTGATTTTGGCTCAGGTCATGATCTCCTTGGTGATGAGATGAAGCCCCAAATAGGGCTCCATGCTCAGTGGGGAATCCCCTTGAGATTCTCTCCCTCTGCCCCTCCCTCTGCCCCTCACCCCACTCACTTTCACTCCCTCTCACACAAAGAAATCAATCTTGAATAGAAAAAAAAAGATTTCCAAACTATTTCCTAGAGGAGTTGTAGAACTTAACATTCCTCTCAGCAGTGTATGAGAATTTCAGCTCCTACACATCTTTGCCAATACTTGGAATGGAAATTCTTTTCATTTTTGCCATTTTAATTGGCAGATAGTGTTTTAAGTTTGCATTTTGCTAATGACTAATGGTGTAGATCTTGTCATGTTCTTACATGCCTTCCATATATGTTCTCGGCTGAACTGTCTACAAAGCTTTTACCCAAATTATTTTCTTATTTTCTTATTTGAAAGAGAGAGAGAGAGAGCAAGAGCGGGGGTGTGGGGTGGGGTGGGGAGGGCAGAGAGAGGAGAAACACACTCCCCTGTCAGTGGGGAGACTGACAGAGGGGGGCAGGGCTAGATCCCAGGTCCCTGAGATAAAGACCTGAGCCAAAGGCAGCTGCTTCACCAACTGAGCCACCCAGGTACTTTTCTTTTACCCATTTTTAAATTGGATTGTTTGCCTTCTTACTATTGTCTTTGGAGAGTTCTTTCAGTGTTCTATTAGGAGACCTTCATTAGATATGAAATTTATCAATATTTTCTCCCTATGTGTGACTTGACTTTTCATCCTCTCACCAATGTCTTGTGAAGAACAAAAGTTTTAAATTTTAACTAAGTCCAATGTATCCATTTGTTCTTTCATCAATCACAATTTTGGTGTCATATCTAAGAGATCATTGTCCCAGGGCTCCTGGGTGGCTCATTCTGTTGAGTGTCTGCCCTCGATTCAGTTCAGGATCCCAGAGTCCTGGGATCTAGCCCACCATCGGGCTCCTTGCTCAGCGGGGACCCTGCCTCTCCCTCTCCCTCTGCAGCTCCCTTGCTTGTGCTCTCTCTCTGTCAAATAAATAAATAAATCTATCCCTCAGTATTTCATGCTTCATGCTATTATAAATGATATCACTTTTCACATTTCAGTTAGGGATTGCGATCACATAAAGCACAGTTGAGTTTTATATATTGGTGTTATATCTTGATACAATCAAATGCATTTCAGATTCAAGCTAGATCTGGCAGTGACCATATCTTTGGAGATTTAGGTATTTGCCGGGTGAGAAGGACATTTCTCAGCAGCCGAAGAAAAAGGAATAACCCAACCCATATCAAGTCCTGTGGCTGGGCAGATTGTACAGGGTCTAATGGAACAATGCATGTGAAATGTTGTGTATGTTCAGTAATAAACTTTCCTTGAGAGTCACCATTCAGTTGGTAAGGCTGCCAGTTTAGCTTGTGTTTAGCTGCAATACCACAGTGGCAAAATTTAGAGGCCAATGTTCTCTCTTGTTATGTAATTTAGTCTTCAATCATCTATTCCCATCATGATGTACTGCCAGAAGATTTAGATCGCTGTGCAATGAAATATCCATCGAATACCATGAATTGTGCCCCAGTCTGATCCGTCTTATTTCTATGTGATCTATTATAAAGTGACACCGACAGCATTTAAACAACTAATAGTGGCAGACTGAGGGAGTTTGGTTGTCTGACTCAGTTGCCTTAGGAGACAATGGCTCCGACTCCAAATCGGAAGTAGGTGTCCACTCCCATCAGTCTGTAAGCCTCGGGTCCTGATTCTGCAACAGAATCTGTAGTCCTTTGTGTCAGCTTCATACCCCCAACAGAGAGGAAATGATCTTTGGTTTAAGTAAAGATTGGTGTGTGTAGCATATTTATGTTAACTCTTTAGGCACTGAACTTAACATCCTGTCAGGTAAAGCTCGCACAGCTGTGTGACTCACAAGGTCACATTCCCAGTGGCTCAGGTGACATGTCTCAAAGAAACCAAAGCATCCACTCAGTATTAGGTGTCTCTCCTAAAGTTCACTCTTGAAGGGCAAAAATGTGGCTCACAAACAGCTTGAAATGTGTTTGATATATGTTTGTCTAATGGTTTTTTAAAGTCCAATTACCCAAATGACTTTCAGGACGGTTTGTTGTTTTTGTTTTTCCCAATGCTCTGCCTTTTTGACAGGACCCACGAGTCAATATACACATAGATTTATTCCAATTTGTTTATAATGAACCAATCATTGTGTACATGACATATAATTCTATACATTCCTTCTTTTACCTGTTTACTTTCAGATGTTGAGATGATGGGAGGTTACTTGCTTCTTCCACTGACATCCTGAATTACAATTCTGCTCTCTGTTTAAAAAAACAAAAAAGGCTGCTTTACCTTGTTATTCATCAAAGTCATCATAGGAGGTGTTTAAATCTGCATTTGGGGGGGCATCATTCCTTTTGAAAGATTTTATTTATTTTGGAGATAGTAAGTGTGAGCTGGGAGAACAGAGAGGAGGGAAAGGTAGAAAGAAACTAAGTAGACCCTGTGCTGAGCATGGAGCCGAATATGGGTCTTGACCCCACTACCACGACATCATGACCCGAGCTAAAACCAAGAGTCAGACCCTTAAGTGCCCGAGCCACTCACGCACCCTTGGTGTTTCTAAGAATAGAAAAGTCATTTTTCGCTCAAGCAAATAGAGGGTAATCTGTGAAGAATGATTGCAGATCATGGACTAACTATTTAGTGTCCAATGAATCCAAAATTTTGCTAGACATGTTTTCCCAAGATTGTGTAAAGTTACTATGAGCCAGCTCACCGGCAACTTCCAAAGCCCCAAACCTTTTTCTCCAAGACCTAGGGCATACTGTCACAAACTCAACCCAGCCCCTTCTTGAACCACATTTCAAGTGATCAGTTTTCTTGCATGACCCAACAGGCAGAGCAACTTTCCAGCTTGTTATGGGCATTAAGGGTGTCCCGTTTCTGTTACCAATGGAAGTAAGTGGTTTGCTTCGTTATTTGGCATCTAGAGCCATGATTAGGGTGAAGTTTGTCTCCCCAGAAGTCATTAGGTGCTATTAAATGCAGTAACTTTCCTCCCACTACACTACACTTGACCCCACTCATGTATAATATTCCCTAAAACTTCACTTTCTGAGTAGATCGTTACTCTTTTTATTCAAGGCCCACCCAGGCAGCATTATTAAGATTATTATTAAAATCATGTGGCTTCAGATGCAAGGGTCCCCTACCCTGGCCCTTCCTGACCTTAGGGCACAACTATCTGCAGTAAGAATGGACAACTCCAACCCTTATCCAAACATCACTGATCCCTCTCAGTACACACTTTCTTGGAGGACACCTACAGTGTGGGTAGCTCCAAGTCGGAGCTAGGTGTCTGGGCTCATGGTCACATCCTCCTCCTCTTGGAACCGGTGCTTCCCAGCAGTATAAACCACCACAATCCATCTTCTGGGGCTCCTCGGCAGATGCACAGGTTCACCATGGACGAAGTTACTCTTCCAACCTCTTTGCCTAGCTCAGGCTGCTCCTTGCAGAGTTGGATGCTGCTGTATACATTCCTCAGTTTCCCTGGATTTTTCTGAAATCAACTTGTCCTTATTTTTACCTCCTTTGGCAACCACCTGCTCCACCATTGTCTTGTCCTTCCTAGGGTTATTCTCATCCTCCAAACCTGCTGATTTTCTATCTTCCATCTGCTCCCTCCGTTCTCCGTTTTCAGTGTGGGCTCAGCTCAGGATCCTGCAGGAGACACACAGGGAAGGGACCAAGTCAGGTCTCAGCTGCAGTCCCCAGGGCTGCTTAACAGGCACCTCAGACCCTCCTGCACTCACAGAAACTGAGCAGGAAGGCACTTTGGAGAATTTGAATAACAACCTCACCATACAGGAGAGGAAGCTGAGGCCCAGAGACGTGAAGAGATTTTCCCAAACACCTTCAACACCTAGTGGCAACGGTGCCCCCACACAGGCCTTGGCTGCAAGCTTCCCTGTGGAGGCTCCGGAACACACCCTCGAGAACCCCACATTTGAAATTCAGGGAACACTAAAATTAAAAGCTCAGCTTAAAAATAAAAAATTCATTTTCAGGAGACTTTGGATCAAATTTTGGTATCTCCACTGTTAAAAACAAGGCCTTTCTGGGGTGCCTGGGTGACTCAGTCATAAAGCCTCTGCCTTTGGTTCAGGTCAGGATCCGCAGGGTCCTGGGATCGAGTCCTGGATCGGGCTCCTGCTTGGCAGGAAGCCTGTTTCTCCCTCTCCCACTCCCCCTGCTTGTGTTTCCTCTCTCGCTGTGTCTCTCTTGGTCAAATAAATAAATAAAATCTTAAAAAAAAAAGGCCTTTCTGGGGACCAATCTTTTCTCCCAATTATATAATTCTGTTAGTTATATTAGCTTTTCCATCACTGGCTCAGGGATTAGGATCACAGAACACAAAAGTGTTAAATAATACTTACCATAGTCACAAATAAAAGGCACTTCAATGATTATCTATAAAATATCTGACTCCTGTGCTAAAGTTCTTTTTCCTGAGAGCTGGCACTGGGTCTGCCTGCTCACCCCATGTCCCCCGTGCCTCCGAGAGCCTGCCAGGTGAAACATTCAGTAAATACTTGTCAAGCAGATAGATAACAGTTACCAGCAATAACGAGATTTTACTGATCTCCAGTCCCAACCATCTTTCCATTCAAACCCAATCCCGGTTCTGGGCTGAAGCAATAGAAGCACAGCCTTCAGAAAAGCAGTCCAAGATGCCAATAGCAGCTTCACCACATGTCCCATATGCTTTTGTGGATCATTTAATTATCTCTTTGAGCATATTTATCTCGTGTATGATAGAGAATGTAGAATATAACTTCGAGAAGGCAGCATGGACCACTGGAATGTTAGACGGGAAATGGGGTATCATGCAGCAGACAGGGGTCCCGTCCCTGGGCACCAGCTGCAGAGCTAAAGAACACCTCCATCAGAGTCACTGTGTGCCTCTTAGAATGCCCTGGGGATAAGGCCCCCAAATCTGCATTTCTGACAAAAGCTCCAAGGAGATTCTCATGTATGGAAAAAGCCCGTTTTAAACAAAGAGCCGAGGATGGAGACTCTGAAAGACCCAGTGCTCACACCCTTCACCCAAACTGGCTTTCAGTGGAGAATGGGGACATTTCTGGGAAGGGATCCTACTTGATCTGTGTCCTGCTTCCGTGATTTCGGTTTTTAGGCCCTCCGTTTGCCTGTAGGTTTCCTCCTCTGCTCTAATTGCTGGGGAATGTCAGCCCTCATGGGGGTCATTTCTTTATGAAGACCTCTGTCATTTATTCTCCTCCTGGACAAGGGACAGCGGAGATCAGGTCTGGGGTTCCACAGTTCTAGCATTCCTCCTAAGCCACCTGGCTGAGCTGAAAGCATCATGACAGATCGAAATGAGGTCAGAGAAGAGATTCCCAGAGGAGTGAGATGCTGAGGGCAGGCCCTCTTCGGAGAGAGAACCACTACAAGGTCACTATCAGACCTGTTCAGGTGGGGGACGACTTACTGACCCATTCCGTGAGCAGAGAACCCACCCTCGTCATTCCAAACTCCTGAGCCAAAGGACTGCAAGATAACACATGTTGGTTGCTTTAAACCACTGCTTTTCTAATTGTTAATATGCATCAATAGAGAACTAGTTCAGATGCTTATCTCTACTTCCCCGGGTTTTTAATGTTTAGAAACATGTATGCTAATCTCTACCAAGGAAAAAATTTTGAGACTGCACTGGGAGGGCGGGTAGGCGGGTGGGGGCGGAGCCACGTCCAGAAGTAGAATAGTGGAGGCAGTGGAAGCTCTGGCAGCTCAGGACTGAGAGCAAGTCAGAATTACCCTGATGCTTCAGAGGCTCTTCAGTTTCTCCTCTCTCATTCAGTCTGCAGTCTCAGTTCATTTGAGGAGCAACACTGGTGTTACCGCGGTGGCATTTAATAAAGAACTTGGTCCTGTACAGAAACTCATCATGGACAAGATTAGAGAATACAGAACTAAGCTACAGGCATCTGCAGGACCCATTGATACTGGCCCAGAGCACCAGCAAGACCTAGGGAGGGAGCTTCTGAAGCTTAAATACACATATGGTAAAACAGACATGAATACGTTCCCAGAATTCACATTTGAAAATCCTAAATTTGAAGTCATCGAGAAGCCCCAGTCCTGGAAAACCCATGTAAAATTTATTTGGAAATTTCACCTAGATTAGTTGTACAACTGGATCAGAATAAACAGTTCTCAACTGTCAAATGTTCTTTTGAATTCTGATTCCAAATAAATTATTTGGTGATGTTGGATGTAGAAAAAAAAAACACAAAAACCCAATAACCACAGTAAACCTCTGTTCCTCACCTTCACGTGATGTTTGTTAGCCCTTGTCACATGAAGGATGCCGTGAAGGGCATTTCCTATCTACAATAGGTTCTTTCTAACACCCTCTTCCTGAGACCATGAGGTGTGTTCTTTCTGGCCGCAAGGAAAAAAAAACCCAACTTACTTCATGGGAGGTGTGTTCCTATTGATTTAGCTTAAGGGAATTACCGTCAGCTAAGGTTATGCTAGGTCTCAGGGTTCAATTTTTCACTCATGTGTGGTGGCGGATTTCCCAAAAATGACGTACTTTTTCAAGGTAAGATTGCCCCCTGTACTTCATCTTTTCTTATCCCTGCTGTCTTCCTAACTATGGGAAATTGTATAAAACAAAATAGTGATATAAAACAATATACACAACATACACAAAACAATAGTGTATAAAACAAAAACAAGATAGACAGGGTTTGGGATTTAAGAAGAGCTGTTGGGGCACCTGGGTGCCTTAGTCGGTTAAGCATCTTCCTTCAGCTCAGGTCATGATCCCAGAGTCCTGGGATCCAGCCCCACATTGGGTTCCCTGCTCGGTAGGAAGCCTGCTTCTTCCCCACCCTCTGCTGCTCCCCCTGCTTGTGTTCTCTCTCTGTGTCTCTGTCAAATAAGTAAGTAAAATCTTAAAAAAGATAATGAGAGCTGTTATAATCCTGAACTTCTGGGGAATTGATGACAAGGACCCCAGGGTAGCAGGGAACAATGGCTTTGGGCTTTTGGAGTTGCAAATGGGCATGTGTCAAAGAACAATACATGGTTTTGGGAGATACCTTAGCAACAATTTTGGCCATAATGGCCACAAAATCCATCATCCACCAGTCACTCTGTACACAGGTTATCCAGGTTTAATTTTGGCGAATGGCAACTATTTCAAGAAAGACCAGATAATTGCATAAGAGCACATCCAACAAATATGGGGATGATGTAAAAGGTTGCATTGCCAAATCAGGCCCCACTAATCATAAGTCTTACCCAGGATCAAGTTTTACTCACATTTTCAAAGGGAAATTGTGAGGTACCAGCAAAGCAACTGAGACCACTAACACTAACTGCAAGAACCGAATTCCCACATGAGGACATGCTCTGACCCAGGCAAAACATACATGGTCTCTAAATGTTGTGTGAGGTTACCACACAAAGTGGAACTCTTTGGGTTGATTTCCCATGGCTATGCTTACATAGCTGATGTGACTTTTTCTAGCGAATAAGGCCATATTAATCCACAGATTCTTAGTTTGTTTCCCTAAATAGTTCTATACACACCAAATCACCCTCCTGAAAGCATGCCAGGGACGGGCCTTCCCAACATTCACCACCATTTGGGTGTTCACCAACAGATTCCTCACGAGATGTTTACAAGGAAAATTGACCAGGACACTTTCTTCCCTCCCTCCTTCCCCCTTTCTTTTTTGTCTGTCTTTCTTTTTCTTTCTTTCTCTCTCTTTCTTTACGTTCTTTCTTTTCTTTCTTTCTTTCTTTCTTTCCTTCCTTCCTTCCTTCTTTCTTTTCTTTCTTTCTTTTTCTTTCTTTCTTTCCTTCCTTCCTTCCTTCCTTCCTTTCCTTCCTTCCTTCCTTCTTTTTCTTTCTTTCTTCTTCCTTCCTTTCTTTCTTTTCCTTCTTTCCTTCTTTTTTTTTCCTTCCTTTCTTCTTTCTTTCTTTCTTATTTCCAGGCCAGATCCACTGAAGGGAAATGACCAAATGAAAGAACACAGTTTCCCTTCTTTTCCACACATTGTTTAGGTGGAGCTTGTAAATCAGCAAGAATCCAATAATTTCCCTAGGAAAATATATGCAGGGAAGGACAAGTTCCTCCATTACCCTTCAAGGTCTTCCAGCTTAACTAAGAATTAAGTTTACCTGAGATATTGAATATGCATGAAGAACTGATATTGAAATTCAGAACTTTAAAGAAATAGAAAGTATTAAGGCAGACATTTTTTATACATTTTAGACAAGGAGACAATACATTTCCGAGGGACGTTTGGGAGCTCTAATTTGGAGTGAGTCCTATGCAGAATTCAGACCCTCTGCTTTAAAGGCCTTGGTGAGAAGGATGTCTTTTTACTTCTTAGTACAGGGGGTGCCTTTTTCATAGGGGAGATGGGTTTCCTGCTTTCAGGGAGACAGAGGAGGGTTTGAGGTCCTTGCACCAGTTGCTATTCAAATAGCTACAATTCAAAATAATCAATATGCCATTGTGGTACATATTGGGCAATCTGACCTTGGCCCCTATGGGTACCATGGTTTCTCTTAGCCTTGCTCATTACTCAGTACCTCTTTCAGAGAGAAAACTAAACATATTATTCTTAGAAATACCAAGGGGCATCCAGGTGGCTACGTCGGATAAGCATCTGACTCTTGATTTTGGCTCAGGTCATGATCTCAGGGTCGTGGGAACCCCACGTTTGGGCTCTATGCTCAATGCAGAATCTCCTTGGGATTCTTTCTCCCTCTCCCTCTGCCCGTAATCCCTGCTCTAAATAAATAAATAAATAAATAAATAAATAAATAAATAAAATCTTTAAAAAAAAATAAAAAATAAATACCATGATCTTACCTGAAACTAATGTAACGCTGTATGTTAAGTATTCCAGAAATTTTTTAAAATTATTTTAAGGGTCACCTGGGTGGCTCAATTGGTTAAGTGTCAGTCTTTGGCTCAGGTCAGGATCCCAGGGTCCTGGGATAAGCCCCATGTCCAGCTCCCTGCTCAGGGGTGAGTCGGCTTCTCTCTCTCTCTCCCCCTCCCTCCACCACTCTGCTCTCCCAATCGCTCTCTCTCAAAGAAGTAAATAAAATAGTTTTTAAAAAGCAATATAATGGTCCTCTCTGGAATCAATGCACTGATAATTATGCTTTCTTTTTGCTGACTCCCAGTCCCCCCATTTCTCTTTATTACCTGTCTGACCTACGTCCTTCCCCCAGTGATAGAGCCCTCTCAGGTGCACTGCTTAACCTGGAGGTGGGGCCAAAGAGAAGTGCACACATGGCTAGAATGGGCTGCCTTCAGAGTCAGTCATAACGAAACTACAGGCAGTTAGAAACGAGCCTAAAGTACCATTAGGAATAAGCACTGTGATATTTAGTGGTATGGATTTTAGGTTTGCTATTGATATCAACTTCCTTGTACAAATATGGTTAGAATCAAACATGACAGCAGGGCATCAGACAAAATGAAAGAAAACTGTGTCAAGTGTGAAGGTACTAAGTTACCAAAGTTACTCTCAGTTGTAAATTGCTTTGTCCCTCAGCCCCTCATTTCCACCTGCAGAACCTAGAAGACGTTCAACAGAGTCTCCACTTGCCATCAGATTCAATCTGGGGACACAATAATTTAAACTGTTAACCCAAACTTTCCATTTTTTCCTAATGTGTGTTGAATACCAGGTATTTCGATTGCCCATTCTCATTTTCAGTGAGGCCGCAGTGAGGACAGAGACTAATGTGGTGCATCCAGGTACTATTCTGTGTTTTGGTCTACTCTGTACTCCGTGTATCAACTTTTGTCTGCCAGTGGACCTCTGGCCAAACACGGGAAACCCAACAAATACTAAAAGTATAGAATCTCTGGGTTGATCTGAGGAAATATCAAGCAACTTTTAGGATTCTCTAAGGCGCAGAATGGCTCTTGACCTGCAAGTACTACTAAGGGAGCTGCCCCATCCTTTCCTTAGGGGGAGTAATTCCAGATTCCTGACGCATGCACCTGTATATTTTTTATTTATTATTATTATTTTTTTTAATTTCAGCTAGGCTCCATGACCAACGTGGAGCTCTAATGCATGACCTTGAGATGAAGAGTTGCACGCTCTACCAACTGAGGCAGCATGGGTCCCCCGAGCACCTTTGATGCAGGCACACACCATGATTTTCATGTTGGAAAAAATAGGGCAAACTCTGGGAAATGTCTTCAATCTGCTCCACTCCTTCTGGGTATGTTTCCTGAGTTCCAATTGTGTGGGAGTCCTCTTTCCCACCCACCCACAGAAGACCCTCTCGGATCCCAACCCAGATCCCCTGGGATCCCTGGGGTCCTTTCTGTGTTAGCCTCTCCTGCTCTCAGTGTGTTTGTGCTTCTAAAGACACCTGTGAGCAGGACTGCCCTGGGGCTCCAGGAGCTACTTTTTACCCCTTCCCAGAGAACGGGGAGTACAAGCCATATATGACTCCAGCCCCATGTATCTCCCCTCCCCAAAGGCACTCAGCCTTTCACTAACAGGTGCAGCAGGGTCAAATCTCCATTCCTGGCCCAGGGGAGACTAACTCTGAAACAAAGGTGTCCCCCAGGCTCTCCTGTACCTGTCAGGACAAAGCTCCCCCACTGCCATTGCAGGAAATCACACCTTACACAGCAATGAACTCAAAATGGTCACAGATCTAAGTATAAGAGCCAAAACTATTGTGCAAGAGGACTACATGGGAGAAAATGGTCAGGAATTCACAGTAAGCAAAGAGTTCTAAGTCACTACGGCAAGAGCACGATACGTAAGAGAAAATTGAAGATGGAGAAGTTTTTTGCATCAAACTTTGCCACTGAGAAAAGGAACAGAGAAGCCACTGATTAGGAGGAAATATTTGTGGATTAAATACCCAGTGAGGACTCACATTCACGAGAGACAAGAGGACTTTGAACTCACTCAATGGGCCGAAGCAACACACTCGTTTAAGCCAGTATAAGAGTTGAATACACATGTACCAAAGGAGACACATAAAAAGGTAATCAAGGTTATTAGTAATATGTTATTAGTGCTCAAGGAAATGCAAGGACAACCACGTACCATTTTACATCAACTAGTGCGCTTCTGTTCCAAAGACGATACCAAGTGTTGCTGAGGATGTGGAGAAACTGGACCCTCCTATATTGCTGGTGGCAACGTAAAATATAAGAGCCCCTGCGGAAGCCACTTTGAGAGTTCTTAAGAGTTCAGCACAAGCTTGCCATAGGACCCAGCCATTCCACAACTAGGAATCTATCTGAGAGAAGTAAAAGCATATGTCTGCTAAAGTCTCGCTCAGAAATGTTCCAGGCAGCGTTATTGAAGGTGACCTTCGCACATCAGTGGGTCCTGGGACCCCCAGGCAAACACTGCCTGGTGAGGGGCCACATCCTGGAGTCTCAGCAGGTGGTGGCTCAGAGCCTGGTTTCTGACCTCCCAGCTGGACTCAGGGATTCAGTGCCTGTGCCTTCAGCCTCAGGCCCCGGCAGTTCCCCTGGAATCCCCCAGGTGGCAGACTACTTAAGGGAACAGACCTTCAGGTTGCCCAAGGACACCAGGGGGAAGCAGGCAAAGACAGGGGCAGTAGCTGGCTGGAGATACCTAGAGGAAGTCAGGGCTGCAGGACCCACGGAAGCCGCTGGCAAGATCTGGATGGATCTTAAGTAGGTTTGGTCCCCTGGGTGGGCTCTAGCCACGAACCTTTAGGTTAACATCCAAAGGTTCCCTTTGATGCTCCCTCCTGCACTGGCACTGAGGCTCCCCCCAGTCCCCCCGCTCAGCATAGGGAAAAGAGCCTGTGCTGCTATTCACCTTCTTCTGAGTCTAAATGGAACACTTTGGGCTGGGTTTAGGGGAATCTGCCCTTTTCTGGCCCTCTATGTAGGGCCAGCTCCTGGGTGCTGAACCATTCCTGCGGGGGCCTAGAAGAGGCACTCTGGTCCTTCACATTGGAGCTGGGCTTGCAAAGAAGGGTTCCTGCTAATCCATATTTCCCTGGCCCTGGCTGAGCATCCTGGTCCAAGATCAGGGGCTGCAGTGACCTAAAATAGGGAACCTCCTATATGTCACTGCTCCTCTCTGGGAAAGTCCAAAGAAGGCCCATGGTAGTGGTGGGGGGAGGGGAGGGCATAGAAACCTACACTCTGTCAAAACATCGTCCACAGTGAAGATTTTAAAAAAATGTTAGAGGACAGATCTCATATTATGTAGTCGGTGGTGCAGTAACAGCTCTGCGTGGTGACAGAGGGTAGCTACACTAGTAGTCAGCCTAACATAATTTATAGAGTCGTCCAATCCCTGTGTTGCCAGGTGAAACTGATGCCACACGGGAATCCGTTATGAATCAATGTTTAAAAGACCTGAAGGTGAGGGGAAAACTTACTCTCCTAGTTCTCCTTGCTCAGCTCAGGCTGCTCCTTGCAGAGTTGGATGCTGCTGTATGCATTCCTCAGGTTCCCCTGAGTTTTCTGGACTCAACTTGTCCTTAATCTTACCTCCTTTGGCAATCACCTGCTCCACCATTGCCTTGTCCTTCCTTGGGTTATGCTCATCCTCCAAATCTGCTGATTTTCTGTCTCCCAAATGCTCCCTCTGTTCTCTGTTTTCAGTGTGGTCTCAGATCAGGCTCCTGAAAAGGACACACAGTGAAGGGACCAAGTCAGGTCTCAGCTGCAGTCCCTAGGGCTGCTTAAAAGGCACCGCAGACCCACATGCACTCACAGAAACTGAGCAGGAAGGGACCGTGGAGGATTTGAATAACAACCTTATCTTACACATGAGGAAAGTGAGGCCCAGAGAGAAGAAGAGATTTTCCCAAACTCCTTCAACAGTTGATGGCAGTACGGCCGCCACACAGGCCTTGGCTGCGAGCTTCCCTGTCGAGGATCCTAACATATCCTCCGGGAACCCACATCTGAATGTCAGGGGACAGTGGTCAATCCGTATTCCCACTGTTCAAACAACAATGTCCAGAAGGACTTTTCCTGGGAATACTCTTGTTCACAATTGTACAGTCCCACTTGTATACTCAGTTGGTTTACACTCCTGGTTGAACTTCAGTCCACTCTCAAGATGGGAGAGCAGACAGGCCCCGGGGTGGAGCTGCACCGGGGTTAGGGGTGTCTTTTCTTTTTATGTCTCATAGATTATGGGTCACAGCCAGGGTGGTCTCCAACTGAAGATGTTTCCAATCATCTAAGGGACTCAGCCTACTGGTTGATAGGGGGAGATTTGGGCCCTAACAAAGGTCTTCCTGGAACTGTCAAGGCCATCTTCCCCTACTGGGGGATGGAAACCGCAATGTAAATATATTATAAGGAAGCCATACGTTATTGTAGGACACACGCTGGAAAGGAGAGCACATGCTCTGTCCCTGCTGGTCTGGATCTGACAGTCCAGCAGGTGGGAAACCACGAAAGCACTGTGTACCACCCTCCTTGCCTCCAGCTCAGATCTAGCTGCCTACTCTACCAATTTAACACCTGGGACAACCCATGCAGGAACAATTCCTTTTGACCCATTTTGAAATGGGAAATGGAGCCACAGGAAATTCAAGATACTTAGTCCAAGTCTCAGTTTCCCACTCAGGTTTGCAGCTACAGCTTGGGAGACCAGAGGGCTCTCTTTCCTTGTTCTCTGTTTTAGGGATTTCCAGGGACAAAGAACAATCCCAGCCTCCGATGCCCTGAACTGCTCTGGCACTCCCAGCCGGACTGTTTTGTTTCCATGATTGAAATAAATAATCTTACATGTAGAATATCAACCTCAGACAAGATTGCTTTGAGACCTTGATGAAATGAGACAAAACAAGGCTACTCACAATACTGTTCAGACCGACATTCAAACATCGACCTCCCTCCCTAAGGAAACGCCTATGACTTCTTTACCACAATCACAGAATTGTCAGTGCTGCCAGTGTTCAATATAGAACAAACCCTGCCTCTTCCCATCCTTTCCCACATCTCACAACTAAAGCCCGTATCCTATAAGCGATCCTCTCACTGAGACCTTGGCGTGTGTTCTTTTTGGCTGTGAGGAATAAAAAAGCCAATTCCTTTAAACTGGCTTAGAGGAATTGACACCAACTTTCCAGGAACGAACAGGTGTAAAAACCCATTCTCAGGAAGAAAGGTCATATTGTCTATGAGATACCTAGGCTCTGAAACTCCAGAACTTGTTTTTATCCTAAAAAAAGAAAGAAAAAGAAAAGACTCTTTCTACCAACCCCCTTAGTAACTAACATGAACTTTAGGTTTTCAGGCAGGATCTTCCCACCTCTGATTTAAACTAGGGATTGCTGGGGCACCTGGGAGGCTCAGCCGGTTGAGCGTCTGCTTTGGCTCAGGTCATGATTCCAAAGTCCGGGAATCGAGCCCCACATCGGGCTCCCTGCTCAGCGAGGAGTCTCCTTCTCCCTGTGTCTCCCACCATGCTCTCCTGCTTGCTCTCTCACTCTCTCTCAAATAATTAAATAAAATATTTAAAAAAATAAACAAAAATAAACTAGATATTGCTCTTGATCTCGGGATTGTGAGTTCGAGCCTCACATTGCATGTAGAGATTCCTTAAAAATAAAATCCCTGAAACATTTAAAACATATGGGGCACCTGGGTGGCTCAGTTGGTGAAGCCTTCAACTCTTGGTTTTGGCTCAGGTCATGATCTCAGGGTCCTGAAATTGAACCCCAGGCTCAGTGCAGAGTCCTCTTCAGATTCTCCCCCTTTGCCTCCCCCTCTGCCCCTCCACACCGTTTATAGGCTTGCAGGGGCGTGCTCTCTCGAAAGGAAAGAAAGAAAGAAAGAAGGAAGGAAGGAAGGAAGGAAGGAAGGAAGGAAGGAAGGAAGGAAGGAAGGAAGGAAGGAAGAAAGAAAGAAAGAAAACTTTTAAAGCTTAAAAAACAAAAATAAAATAGATACTGAGGATAAGTCAGCGAAGAAGCTAGCTAAAAAAGAATGTTTCGCACAGTATAGCTTAGTAAGGCCTCGGATCACTTATAACCCAGTATTCCCAGCTGGGCTGGAACCTCCAACCTTCAGTTCACAGGGGAGCGAGCTCTCTGATTACCCAGCCAGAGGCGAGCGCGGGTCCTCTCTGGGGCTCTCTAGCCCTAAGCTGCCACTCTGGACTCTTCGGCCTTGTCTAACTGCATCGGCTCAGAACACATTGAGCCCGAAAATCATGTCACGGTATCCACAACGATGTGGTGTCACTGAATCGGAATCTTGTGTTGCCGACAAAATGACAGGAGTCTCGCATGCCACATTCAGAAGGAAATGCTACATTTCTTGTCATGGAACATGTCATCACCCCCCCCAAACACACACACACTTAAATGTTAGCCTTTGGGAATGTATTTCTTTGGAATCTGTGGCAAAGGACGAGCTCCCAGTTTTGGTGCCCGGCAGTCTCCGCCAAATGCATCCAGGACTTGGCCGGCTCTGTCAGGTCTCCTTTCACATCGGTGCCTGGCCCTGCCCTCCCTCGCTCTTCCCACGACCCTGTGGGGTGTTGATCCCCACGCCTTCCCGCTGCTGAGCGGGACACTCGCCTAACATCTCTTGCTCCGCTCGAAATCCTGTTCCGCACATCTGGCCTTACCAGACACACCTTTTGGGTCTAGCTTCTCCTTTTGTTCTCTTACAGTTTTGGCTCTGATTTCCAGTACAGATCCTTCGCATGATTCTGCGAATCTATTTATTGTTGTTCTTAGTCCTACGATGTTAGTTTTCATTTTCAAGAGCTATTTTGCTACACTGCTCTCCCAACCAGGCCTGAGAACCCACAGGAGGCCTAAACCCAGGGGGCGTGGACATCACTTCCTGTCTGGTCACAGGCTGGCCATTGGCCAGGAGGGTAGGGTGGGTAGGGAAAGACATGGCGGGGCGTGGATCAGAGGGCACGTGACAAGGAAGGGCCCCGCGCAACAGGCGTGTCTTCTGTAGAAAAAGCAGGGATAGTGGCTCCTGTTTAGGCATCTGTTGCTCACGCGCTCTGGGCCCTACTACTCGAGGACTGGCTCCTGATTTGATCACAAGTCCTACGGAGATGGACTGGAGGAGTGTGTGTGTGAGTGTGTGTGTGTGCGTCTGTGTGTGCACGTGCACGTGCGCGTTCTAGAAACACTGAATGTGTAGTGTAAAGCTTACAAGGCTCCAGGGCAGCCCAGGCTAGATTTCTGCATATGCTACCGTGAGTATTCAAAATGGCCATGTTTTTTCAAGGTAAGATGACTCTGTTGCACTTCATATTTTCTTGTTCAGTCCTCTCCACATGTTATCAAAGGTAGGGTAGGAACATGTTTGGTATAAAGGCTGCTGAATATTTAGCCCACCAAGGTCCTAAGTCTTACCTAGTATGAAGTCTTGCTCATATTTTTGAGGGTAATATTGAGAGGCACGAGCAAAGCAATGGCCAGTCTGAGTCCTCAGCACTATTTGCAAGAACTTTTTTTATTTTTTAAGATTTTATTTTTTTTATTTGACAGAGAGAGACACGATGAGAGAGGGAACACAAACAGAGGGTGTGGGAGAGGGAGTAGCAGGCTTTCTGCTGACGCAGGGCTCCATCCCAGGACCCCAGTATCACGACCTGAGCGGAAAGCAGAAGCTTAACGACTGAGCCACCCAGGTGCCCCCTGACATTCATTTTGAGGAGGAAGTCTAAAATGCAGTGAGAAGAAAGGAGGGTGATTTTTCCCTCCATTTCCAAGCCCCAAAGCAGGTCTAATTTAGATTTAATGTCAGGGATGAACTTGAAAAGTTCGTTCTAATCAAGAGGAGACTCAAGAATCCGTCTCTAGGTATGGAATTCGATCCTCGGCCAAAATACTATTAAAAACTGAAAGTGAGAAAAAGAGTGGGGGAAGGAAGAAATAAAACTAGGGTTGACCTTGTACAACACAGGTTGGAACAGCACATGTACACTTCTACGTGCATTTTTCTATAAACACAGTATACTACTCTAAATATATGTTCTCTTCCGAATGATTTTCTTAATAACATTTTCATTTATCTAGCTTACTTTATTAGAAGTATACAGTGTAGAATACATATAACTTGCAAAGTATGGGTTAGTCATCTTTATCTTATCAGTCAGGCTTCCAGTCAAGAAGTGGCTATTAGTAGTTAAGTTTTCGGGGAGTCAAAAGTTATACACAGGTTTTTTTTTTTTTTTTTGGCATTTTGTGATCAAATTTATTTTTTGTTTCAATTTCATTTACTTTGTTTTACTGTAATTTACACAAGAGACTGCCAAGTAAACTAGGTATTTTACATTCACCACGCATTCCCTCAAATCTCCACAGTTGTTAGGAAAACATTAGAATCCGTGCGCTGGGCATGGATTTCCATGTGCGCCCAAGCTCCCAACGAAGCTACAGATGCCAGTGAGAGTTTAGTCCATTAAAAGGAGAGAGTGAGACTCTTTATTTCACAAAATTAGCAATAATCTTCCTTGCACCAAACACTTTGCAGACAATGATTATGCTTTGACAACACCTGTCTTATAACACTGCCCAGAGAGTAAACATCAGTCTTGATCCTGAGTACACGGAGGACATATTCGACGTGGGGTTCGGAGCCAAGGCTAAGAGGGCATCGCGGTGCGGCAGTGATCCTCAACACCCTCGTCTGACTCACTGCCACCACCTCAGTGGGGACATGGCGTGTGGGAAAACGAGGAGCAGGGTGGGCAGGACTGTCAGCAAGTCAGATTACAAACGTGATAGGACTACAGGAGCCAGCGTGTTGCAGGAAGGACGAGATTAAAGAAGATAGTTTGTGACCGGAAGGCTCCAACAATATCATTCTAGTCAAGCTTCCAGGACTGACAGGAGAAAACCTGGATTTGGACAGAGAGAGCTGATAAAAATCTTACCTAGCTATGGTGCCTTTCTTAAAGGAGGAGGAGGAGGAGGACAAGGTGGCAGCAGCTGCTAACAGCACGTTCGTGATGCTCACTCGTGACAGGTTCCAATGGTGTCCTCCCCATGGGCGGTGGAGCACTGGCCCCTCAGCAGGGCCTCCCAGGCAAGGAGATCAGCCTGTGCTGCCTCTGAAATTCCACTATCTCAAAGGCAGCTTCTCCCCCTTGGGGTGTATTTCAATATGAAAAGCACAAAACAAAAACAAAAACAAAACCATCACCACTATCTGTATTCTAGCCTGTCAGCTCTGAGGAATCTAGGTCATTTGCATAGTTTCCAAGCTCTAATTTCAGAAAACAGTCATTTCAGAAACAAGACTCCATGGAAGTGCTCGACTTCCGAAAGTTTTCCTACAGCCTACGATGCTATTCATTTCTTCATCAATTTCTTTGTTTGCCTACGAGTAGCCTGAAAATTGTATAGTGCTTATTATAAATCACAAACCATCATCTCCATTTTTGCTAGGTTTGATGTAGAAAAATATTGAAATTTAAAATACAAAAATCCAATAAAAACCAGAATTTTTTTTAAAGGATTTTTTCTCTCAGGGAAAACAGGTAAAACTTGGCTGGTAACTATACTCCTTACTAATAGACAGTGTCCAATTTGAATTTAAGATAATAACCATCCAGAAATAAATCATTATAAATACATTCAGAGTTCACATTCCAGATTCACTGGAATACCAAAAGATTTTGAATAAATTTTTCTGTGGGAGTCTGTTGCTTATGGGACTAAAATAAGAATTTGTAAGATTTAAAAGAACAGGAAGATTTAAAAGAACAGAAAAGTAATAAAAGGCTAAATATATTGGTCCACAATTTGACATTTATGAAACATACCAGCTAGTATTAAATTGCAGTCAATTTGTCCATCAATGGTATTACTCTGATAATTATTAAAATCTGTTCCAGGTATATATATTGAAAATATTTTCTTTTGCATTCTTGAAGATAGGTACAGTACTTTGGAGAAATTGTACTAATCCTTTCAGTATGTTTGTATGTACATATATACACAAGTGTGTGTATCTTGATCTGTAGCTCTACATGCGTTTTATATGCAGCCACAGACACACACACACACACACACACACAGGTGGTTGGGAACCTGTGAGTATGTCATCACAAGCACACATCTGGGAAACGTCAGCACTGCCAGATACTGGTCAGATCCTTCTTCACTCATCACTGGCTGCACTTGTTCCCCTCACTTGACCTTGATTACGTAAACAGTTTGATATTGTCTCTGACCCTACACGGGACTCATCTAGAAATCAGCAGCCGACGTGCCTCGAACGGAACCCTTCTTACGCATTGTTTCTAGTTCTTTCTGAGTTTCATCCTCCATTCTCCTAATGTCTTCCATTGTCAGATCATTCCACTTGTCAATCCAACAAAAAAGCTGGCGATGAAGTTTGTAAATATCCTTTTCTCTTGCTTCTGAATGAAGTTTTCTACTTTGCTTTGCAGTCCCCACCACTTGAAATTGATGGTCACCAGCTTGTAGGCACACATCTGAGGACAGTCAGAGTTGTTTGCCAGCTCCTTCTTCCAGTTGGGTCCCAAAGGGCCTCTCTTGGTCTTGACTGACTGGAATAATGCTGGGTCTTCATCAGCTTTGTAGTCTGCTGGTTCAACTTGACTTCGATCTGCAATATCTATGCGGATAATTTCAACAGTTTTCCATGTGTTCGGATCTAAACCGTGTACATTTTCTAATGTTCCCAAGTCTGGTTTGTGCCATGTTTCAATTTTAATGAAGAAATCATCTTTCATATATACATTCGTTACAACTGAGGCATAATGGTTTGTTCTACTGTAAGGGTATGCGTTCCAGGCTTTCTCGTGAAACACCAAGGAGCCCTCTGGAGCAATCATCCTGACGAATGCAGGAACTTTGCTCCTGAACAGAACATGGCAAAACCACACGGAATTCCTTAATCAGCACCATCTTCCTGGAACCCCCTCACAGCTGCCGCCGCTATCACCGCCACCGCCGCCACTACCGCCCCTCACGGCACCTCTATACACAGGTTTTTGATCTTGAGAGTCACCATCCTTACTCCGCATTGGTCAAGGGTCAACCTGTATCTCTATTTACAGAGGACATGTTCCTAAAGATAGAAAAACCTCAAATCATCCACACACAAAAATATTAGAGTCCATAGACTCATTCCGTAAAGTTGCAGGGTACCATATATACAAAATCAGTTGTGTTCCTATGCACTATCAATGAACAATCTGAGAAGGAAATTTAGAAAGCAATTCCATTTACAATGGCACACAACACAGTAAATGTGTCAGGTGTAAATTCATTCAAGGAGAGCAAGACTTGTTCACTGAAAAGCATAAGAAGCAATGGTTCTACGAGAGATGAAAGACCAAATGGGGGAAAAAAAACAACTGTATGCATGCATTGGAAGATTTAATATAGTTCATATGGCAATACTACGCAAATAGATCTACAGAGTCAATACAATTCTATCAAAAATTTTTCTTCTGCATTTTCTAAATTCTGTCAATACCTTGTAGTATATTTCCTTTCAGACGTTGTAGTTTTCATCTCTTAAAGATAGAGAGGGTGTTGTTTATATTTTCTATTTCTCGGTTTAACATTTACAACTGATGGAAAACTTATACTAAAAGCTTTCATATCCTTCTCTGGCGGTTCTCACATGTGTCAGCTCTGGATTATTTTCCGATGACGGATCTGGCTCCTGATTAGGGGTCATTTTGCCTGGAAGAGCTCCAGGCCCTGTTCCCTCTACTGCTTTCAAATGATTGCCCCCTGACTTGCTGGCCTTTCCTCCCATGGAGGCCCTGAGCAGGACCTCACTGCAAGCCACACCAGGGACCCTGCACAGCTCCGGTTAGGTGACTTTCCTCAGACCAGCTGGTTTGTCCCACATCACCTTTCCCTTTTATTCCCCAGGAATCCCAATTTGGATGGTAAAATACCTGGCGCTTTCTATTTTTTAGGTTAAGCAGGCAGTGTGTCTCTTTGCCTGTTCCAGCTCCTAGAGGCCCCTCCTCCATGCTCAGCCCTAGCCCCAGTCCCAGCAGGCAGAGTCCTCCTCACACAGCCTCCTTCTGACCTCTTCTCTGCCTCTTTGTGTTTTAAGACCCCCTTGTCATTGCAGGGCGTCGCCTGGATAATCCAGGATCATCTCCCCATCTCAAGGTCCTTAACATAAGCACCTGTGCAGGGTCCCTTTTGCTGCAGGATGGAACATGTGCACAGGTTCCTGGCATTAGCCTGGGCAGCTCCTAGGGAGGGGGCATTATTCTACCCAGCAGCACACTATTGATCTCAGGTGACAACTAAAGTTGGACGCCCCCTCTCCACCCTCCAATCTTTTCTAATTTAAACTTTCCGGGAAAAGTAAACCACTACCTCAAGGCGCAAGCAAGACAAGGCAAATCAGAACCCTAGGGCGCTCCATCCATGACCATACAATTGCCCAAATCTCTTCAAAGTAGTCTGTTTAGTTTTCCAGACCTGGCTATTTTCCCTCCAAAGGCCGACCTGACTGCAGAAATCGCCTCCAGGGGGAAGCGCCAAGTGGTGGAGGGAGGGCAGGCGGTGGCAGAGTGGGGAGCCTGGGACCCCACTAACCCCCTGCTGAGAACTGTGAGCCTGGTCTAAGGGAGCAGAAGCAGTGGTCCCCTTTGGCCCTGCCCTCAACAGCGGGATCCTTGGGCGCCTCCCCGCGCGGCCACGAGGGGGCGCGCCGCCCTCTCCTAGGAGCCCGCCTGGGGAAGAAGCAGGCCCTGGGATGTGTTCAGCGTGTGAGGTGTTGTGCGCTGGTGTCAGCCCGAGGGCCCAGGGGTTGCGGACTTTTGGTCCTCCCCTCCCCCCCGCAGTGTCCAGGCCTGGGGGAGGCTGTGGGGACTGGTTTGAACTGTACAGGTGCAGCCATGGCACTCGGTGTCCTCCAACCAGGGTCCGAAGAGAAAGAGAGAGAGAGCTAGAGAGAGCAAGAGACAGCGTTGTATCTGCTCTTCGCGGGCTGTTGGAAAGTCCTCCCTCATGTTTCTCTCTGGCTGGCACAGCCTTCCCTGGGCTGGGTCGGGGGGGGGGGTTGTGTAGGGTTTGGGGGGCCATAGCTGCAGGGAGAGGAAGAGGAGTGGTAACCAATTCAGGAGACAGAGGAGACTGGGCAGGTGAGGAAGGAAGCCAGGGAGAAG